>NC_079228.1:39992195-40037195 GCF_029633865.1 Lampris incognitus | reverse complement strand
CACCTTTGCAAACAAGAAAGGGCTCAGAGCCGATCCTTGATGTAATCCCACCTCCACCTTGACCCCATCTGTCACTCCAACCACACACCTCACCACTGTCACACTGCCCTCATACATATCCTGCACCACTCCTACACACTTCTACACAATACTACACCTCCTCTCTCGGCACCCTGTCATATGCTTTCTCTAAATCCACAAAGACACAATGTGACTCCTTCTGGCCTTCTCTATACTTCTCTATCAACATTCTCAAAGCAAACATCACATCTGTGGTGCTCTTTCCTGGCATGAAACCATACTGCTGCTCGCTGATCGTCACCTCTCCTCTTAACCTAGCTTCTATTACTCTTTCCCAAATCTTCATGCTGTGGCTGATCAACTTTATACCTCTGTAGTTGCTACAGTTCTGCACATCGCCCTTGTTCTTGAAAATCGGTACCAGTATGCTTCTTCTCCACTCCTCAGGCATCCTCTCACTTTCCAAGATTGAGTTAAACAATCTAGTTAAAAACCCCACTGCCATCTCTCCTAAACACCTCCATGCCTCCACAGGTATGTCATCAGGACCAACTGCCTTTCCACTCCATCCTCTTCATAGCTGCCCTCACTTCCTCCTTGCTAATCCACTGAACTTCCTGATTCACTATCCCCACATCATCCAACCTTCTCTCTCTCATTTTCTACATTCATCAGCCCCTCAAAGTACTCCTTCCACCTTCTCAGCACACTCTCCTCGCTTGTCAGCACCTTTCCATCTTTATCCTTCATCACCCTAACCTGCTGCATATCCTTCTCAGCTCGGTCCCTCTGTCTAGCTAATTGATACAAGTCCTTTTCTCCTTCCTTATTGTCTAATCTGTCATACAACTCACCATACGCCTTTTCCTTTGCCTTCACCACCTCTCTCTTTGCTTTACGCTGCATCTCCTTGTACTCCTATCTACTTTCTTCATCTCTCTGACTATCCCACTTCTTCTTTGCCAACCTCTTCCTCTGTATACTTTGCTGTACTTCCTCATTCCACCACCAAGTCTCCTTGTCTTCCTTCCTCTGTCCTGATGACACACCAAGTACCTTCCTAGCTGTCTCCCTCACTATTTCTGCAGTGGTTGTCCAGCCATCTGGCAACGCTTCACTACCACCCAGTGCCTGTCTTAACTCCAGCCAGAACTCCACACAACAGTCTTCCTTCTTCAACTTCCACCATTTGATCTTCAGCTCTGCCTTCACTCGCTTCCTCTTCTTGGTCTCCAAAGTCATCCTACAGACCACCATCCGATGCTGCCTAGCTACGTTCTCCCCTGTCACCACCTTGCAGTCTCCAATCCCTTTTAGATGGCGCCTTCTACATAAGATATAGTCCACCTGTGTGCACTTTTCTCCACTCTTGTACGTCACCCTGTGTTCCTTGCGCTTCTTGAAATATGTATTCACCACAGCCATTTCCATCCTTTTTAGAAAATCCACCACCATCTGTCCTTCCACATTTCTCTGAACTGCTGGTAATGGTGAATGATGATGAACAGCTGGTAATGAGGAAAGAAAAATAAATCAGACAAAACTAGAAAAGTGCACTCAGTAGAGAGCAGATCCCCAGTAGGCGTATCTGCTCCTCAACGGTGCTTGGACTTCGGTCAAAAACCAGCTGAAGAGTTAGCGCAATTGGGGTTTAAAACGGGTTTTCAAAGGTTTTGAATCACCGGAACCATGAGAGGTCTTTGCTCATACGGTCATAACTGTGCACAAAAATTATCAGGCTGACAGGCCCAGTAGTATGCGAGATTAGCAGGGGACAAATACACGCACACACGGACAGAAAACACAGTGTTTTCCTGCCATTATAAGACTTTTGTGCAGCGTCCAAGTCGACTGAATGGGAAATATTGGGGGGGGGGAAAAGGTTTTTAATATGCAGCACTCAAGCAAATAAATGTACCGAATAAAAATGTTTTGCTTTTCTGTCTGTGGATGTGCAGCCTCCTAGGTGAACCCTCGTACCAATGCGACCAAGTTTAATATAAATTGCACCCTCCAAAATGAAAAGGTTTGCTAGGCGGCCATTTAATAAATCTGGGTTGACTCAGATCGGGCAACAACAGAAATATGCAACACTTCCTGTTTAGACCACAACCTAAAGGGAATTGTTCCTTTATAACTTTTGCTTTTTTTTGGATTATCAAAATTCAGTAACACTTTAGTATGGGGAACGTAGTCACCATTAATTAGGTGCTTATTAGCATGCAAATTAGCAACATATTGGCTCTTAATTGGTCATTATTACGTACTCATTAATGCCTTATTCTGCATGGCCTTATTATACAACCAGTAAGCCATTAACTATGAGTTTTCCCTCTATAGCCTCAGAAGTATTGCTTATTAGTAGTACCATCTCAATATGCTTTGCTTAGTATGGCCTTTATAAGGTGGTAGTACCACAAGAAGAGTTATTCTCCCTTACCAACACTTAATGAATATGGTCTGTTCTTACATAACAACACACACAACTACAAGTGTTCATAGTGTTAAATTACTGTAAATTAAGTTTTTGTTACTTAGAATATGTTCCCCATACTAAAGTGACATCTTGATCATTACTAATTCACTAGTAATTAAGTTTTTGTTACTTAGAATATGTTCCCCATACTAAAGTGACATCTTGATCATTACTAATTCACTAGTAATTAAGTTTTTTTACTTAGCATATGTTCCCCATACTAAAGTGACATCTTGATCATTACTAATTCACTAGTAATTAAGTTTTTGTTACTTAGAATATGTTCCCCATACTAAAGTGACATCTTGATCATTACTAATTCACTAGTAATGAAGTTTTTTTTATGTTCCCCGTACTGAAGTGTTACCCAAAATTCTTTTGAGAACTTTTGATCATGTCGCCACCTGATCTGAGTCAACCGTAGGTTTGAGTCGTGCGTGCGCGAGCCTGAACGGTCTACCCAGCTTTATTGTTTTACTTGTACAGTGGCCCGTTCCAAACGGGCCAGTTCGGAACGGGCCAGTTCGGAACGGGCCAAGCCTCCGGTATCGCTGCTGTGTATTGCTGCGACGCTGTGCCTCCTCAGCAATACACCTGCCGAGCGTGAAGTCGATCTGACGAGCAGTTGAGGAGGAAATCGAAGGACAGACATGCAGTCAGACAGAGGCCCCTTTCCATTTTAGTCACATGACGATAAAGACGAAAGCCTTGGTTCCTCCAGCTCTCCCGTGCTGAGGTCGGCGGGGAATTAGTTGCTGGCTTGCGAAATACGGTCAACTTCTTGTTGCCTTTCAAGACTCGCACCCACGTGTTTTGGTTTTGGCGCCGTCACTGCCTGATCTGAGTCAGCCACGCTGACGCGTGACTCACATCTACGGTGGAGTCGGGCGGCGACAGAGAGCAGCGTTGGGCGAGCGAGCTAGGCGCAGTGTTTCTCAACCGGGGGTCCGCGGACCCCTAGTGGTCCGTGGTGTAATTGCAAGGGGTCCGTGAAAATAAAATGTCTTTAAAAAAAAAGATCCTATGACATTTATAGAAATAGGATTATTTTACTCAAATGTGACTGAGACCTTTATCTACCTAAACTATAAAGGGTAACAGGACTTTGTTCTCTAATTACATCTGTTTCACAAGTGTAATTTATTGTATTTTAATAAGAGATCTCGCTCCCGTTTGCATTGTTAAAAGTTACTGCATAAGAATTCTGTTGTTACATATATCTGAAAGTTACTGAATACATATTCTGTTTTGTTACATATATCTGAAAGTTACTGAATACATATTCTGTTTTGTTACATATATCTGAAAGTTACTGAATACATATTCTGTTTTGTTACATATATCTGAAAGTTACTGAATACATATTCTGTTTTGTTACATATATCTGAAAGTTACTGCATAAGAATTCTGTTTTGTTACATATATCTGAAAGTTACTGCATAAGAATTCTGTTTTGTTACATATATCTGAAAGTTACTGAATACATATTCTGTTTTGTTACATATATCTGAAAGTTACTGAATACATATTCTGTTTAGTTACATATATCTGAAAGTTACTGAATACATATTCTGTTTAGTTACATATATCTGAAAGTTACTGAATACATATTCTGTTTTGTTACATATATCTGAAAGTTACTGAATACATATTCTGTTTTGTTACATATATCTGAAAGTTACTGAATACATATTCTGTTTTGTTACATATATCTGAAAGTTACTGAATACATATTCTGTTTTGTTACATATATCTGAAAGGTACTGAATACATATTCTGTTTTGTTACATATATCTGAAAGTTACTGAATACATATTCTGTTTTGTTACATATATCTGAAAGTTACTGAATACATATTCTGTTTTGTTACATATATCTGAAAGTTACTGCATAAGAATTCTGTTTTGTTACATATATCTGAAAGTTACTGCATAAGAATTCTGTTTTGTTAACTATATCTGAAAGTTACTGCATAAGAATTCTGTGTTGTTACATATATCTGAAAGTTACTGAATACATATTCTGTTTTGTTACATATATCTGAAAGGTACTGAATACATATTCTGTTTTGTTACATATATCTGAAAGTTACTGCATAAGAATTCTGTTTTGTTACATATATCTGAAAGTTACTGAATACATATTGTGTTTTGTTACATATATCTGAAAGTTACTGAATACATATTCTGTTTTGTTACATATATCTGAAAGTTACTGCATAAGAATTCTGTTTTGTTACATATATCTGAAAGTTACTGCATAAGAATTCTGTTTTGTTACATATATCTGAAAGTTACTGCATAAGAATTCTGTTTTGTTAACTATATCTAAGTTACAACTGAAAGCTCTTATTTTTGCCCCAAAGAGTGAATAAATGCTATAATGCAATTTAAAATGCAGTTTCTACTGTTTCTATCAAATTGCAACCCCCCTCCCCCAAGATCAGGTGGAGGGGTCCTCAGGGTAGATCCAAAATACGCAGGGGGTCCAGGACCCCAAAAAGGTTGAGAACCACTGCCTTAACTGACTGACGGCGGCGGAGTTGTGCTTGCAGCGGGATCCTCAGAAAAGCTTTTGATTTTTTTACATTTCAGGGGCACGTCTGACATTTTATCTTCGTTCCAAACGCTACTCTGAGTGTGCACGTGTGCACATGCAAACACAAAAAGACACGTGCACACACACGTGCACACGCACACGCACACACACACTGGAATCAAAGGCAGAAAATTTAATTTCCATGAAATCAAATAACCATCCCAATTACTTGGATATTACTTTCAAAATGTGCACCCGCTTGCGTGCATGTATCATGCAGACTCACACACACACACACACACACACACACACACACACAGTAATCATCCTACGCTAATAAGCAAACGAGTCATTAGCGTATTACTTCTTCAGGACAGCAGTCGGGCCAGAAGTGAATAGATTCAAGTCATGGAGCCGGAGCAACCTTGTTCTCTTCAAGAAAAGACAGAGATGTAGAGGAGGGACAGGCAGAGATGTAGAGGAGGGACAGTCAGACATGTAGAGGAGGGACAGAGGAAGGGACAGGCAGAGATGTAGAGGAGGGACAGGCAGAGATGTAGAGGAGGGACAGGCAGAGATGTAGAGGAGGGACAGTCAGAGATGTAGAGGAGGGACAGTCAGAGATGTAGAGGAGGGACAGGCAGAGATGTAGAGGAGGGACAGGCAGAGATGTAGAGGTGGGACAGGCAGAGATGTAGAGGAGGGACAGTCAGAGATGTAGAGGAGGGACAGGCAGAGATGTAGAGGAGGGACAGTCAGAGATGTAGAGGAGGGACAGTCAGAGATGTAGAGGTGGGACAGGCAGAGATGTAGAGGAGGGACAGGCAGAGATGTAGAGGAGGGACAGGCAGAGATGTAGAGGAGGGACAGTCAGAGATGTAGAGGTGGGACAGGCAGAGATGTAGAGGAG
Organism: Lampris incognitus; assembly: GCF_029633865.1. NCBI lineage: Eukaryota > Metazoa > Chordata > Actinopteri > Lampriformes > Lampridae > Lampris > Lampris incognitus. Next base: position 40,031,250 of record NC_079228.1, on the reverse strand, counting down.
GGACAGGCAGAGATGTAGAGGAGGGACAGGCAGAGATGTAGAGGAGGGACAGTCAGAGATGTAGAGGAGGGACAGGCAGAGATGTAGAGGAGGGACAGGCAGAGATGTAGAGGAGGGACAGTCAGAGATGTAGAGGAGGGTCAGGCAGAGATGTAGAGGTGGGACAGGCAGAGATGTAGAGGAGGGACAGTCAGAGATGTAGAGGAGGGACAGGCAGAGATGTAGAGGAGGGACAGTCAGAGATGTAGAGGAGGGACAGTCAGAGATGTAGAGGAGGGTCAGGCAGAGATGTAGAGGAGGGACAGGCAGAGATGTAGAGGAGGGGCAGAGGAAGGGACAGACAGAGATGTAGAGGAGGGACAGAGGAAGGGACAGACAGAGGTGTAGAGGAGGGACAGAGGAAGGGACAGACAGAGATGTAGAGGAGGGACAGAGGAAGGGACAGGCAGAGATGTAGAGGAGGGACAGAGGAGGGACAGGCAGAGATGTAGAGGAGGGACAGAGGAAGGGACAGACAGAGGTGTAGAGGAGGGACAGAGGAAGGGACAGACAGAGGTGTAGAGGAGGGGCAGAGGAAGGGACAGACAGAGGTGTAGAGGAGGGGCAGAGAAAGGGACAGACAGGTGTAGAGGAGGGGCAGAGGAAGGGACGGACAGAGGTGTAGAGGAGGGACAGAGAAAGGGACAGACAGAGGTGTAGAGGAGGGACAGAGGAAGGGACAGACAGAGATGTAGAGGAGGGACAGAGAAAGGGACAGACAGAGATGTAGAGGAGGGACAGAGGAAGGGACAGGCAGAGGTGTAGAGGAGGGACAGAGAAAGGGACAGACAGGTGTAGAGGAGGGGCAGAGGAAGGGACAGACAGAGGTGTAGAGGAGGGGCAGAGAAAGGGACAGACAGAGGTGTAGAGGAGGGGCAGAGAAAGGGACAGACAGAGGTGTAGAGGAGGGGACAGACAGAGGTGTAGAGGAGGGGCAGAGGAAGGGACAGACAGAGGTTTAGAGGAGGGACAGAGGAAGGGACAGACAGAGGTGTAGAGGAGGGACAGAGGAAGGGACAGACAGAGATGTAGAGGAGGGGCAGAGGAAGGGACAGACAGAGAGAAAGACAGAAATGGACAGGTTTAAGTGAGAGTGAGAGAACGCTGAGCAGGGCAGTTTGGGCAAAAATGCCCCACTGAGGAAAACGCACCGCCCAGTATAGTGTGTGTTTATGAGGACGTATCTAATGTTGTGTATCACAGATACTAATGTGATCTGTTAGTTTAATCACACAGTAACCACCACGGATGACTAGACTCGCTAGCCCTCGGCTAACGGGGCAGACCCTTTAGCTGAGGGCTGGTTAGCGCAGTCGCGATCCGGGTTCGCTTCCCGGCTGTGGCGGCGGCGGTTCCCGGCCGCCCCCTGAATTCGCTGCAGTACTTCAAATGATAAACCGATGTTTCAGTGAGTTTAATCCCGAACACTGTGGGAGGGACACGTTTGTCGGTAATACCCCACAGAAAGAAAGGAGGAGGAAGAAGAAGGATAAGGAGAGAAAATGAGGGAGGGATGGAGGAGTGAAAGGCGAAAGGAAAGGAAAGCAGAAGGAAGGTTGGGGTAGGAGAGAGGGATCCATACAGAGGGAAAGAGACAGAGACAAAGAGAGGACTACAGAGAAAGAGAGGGAGAGAGACAAATCCATTCATCATCTAAACCTCTTGTCCTGTTCTCAGGGTCGCCGGATGCTGGAGCCTATCCCAGCAGTCATTGGGTGGCAGGCGGGGAGACGCCCTGGACAGACCACCAGGCCATCACAGGACCGCCACACACACACACACACACACCTAGGGACAATTTGGTACGTCCGAGTCACCTGACCTCCACGTCTTTGGACTGTGGGAGGAAACCGGAGCCCCCGGAGGAAACCCACACAGACATGGGGAGAACATGCAAACTCCACACAGAGGACGACCCGGGACCACCCCCAAGGCTGGACTACCCCGGGGGGCTCGAACCCAGAACCTTGTTGCTGCGAGAAGGTCCTGAGAAGGAGACAAAGACAAAGAAATACAAAGACGGAGACACACAGAGGTACAGAGAGAGAGATTTGATTTTCCGAAGGACATTTATTTAGTTTGCATGCCAGTCCAACGGCTGAGATTCAGACCGGTGTGTCTTATTGTAATCCAGCTGATAAAATGAAGACGTTTCAGAAAATGTTCAACACAGTATTTATTACAAGAAACAGGTTTTCAAGCCGTCCACGCCGTGAGACGATGCCGAGCTTTCTGTTGCCCCGCAGGAAGGACAAACACTGGGGAGACAGAGAGAGAAGGAGGGGGAGAAAGGGGAAGAGAGAGGGAAGGAGAGAAAGGGAAAAAGAGAGGGGGGGAGGGGGGAGCGAGACAGAGAGAGTTGGGCTGAATTTAAGAATAGAGATGTCAGTCCATTTCCATTGTAGAGTCGAGCGATGAGCCCGTCATGTGATTTGGCCGTGGGTGTTGCAGCTGTTATATGGGGGGTGGGGCCACTCCCACCCACTTTTTAAATCAGAATCAGCTTTAATTGCCCCACGGGATCAATAGAGTGTATCAAAATAAAAAAAAGATTGTCCAGATCCATGAGATTCCATACCGCGTTCTCCCTGGTCCCTTGCACCAGGCGGATTCTCACATAGCCCACACGGGCACATGAGTGCTGGTCATGAGCTAGTCACTGATGCCCACATCCAGGTAGCTGAGTTAAGGTGGGTCACGCTGTCGCCACAGAATGTTCAGGAAATTGTTAACTCAACAAAAACCAAAGCTTGGCATTCAACTAAATGGTCATATTTTGTTACAGATCATCTGTACCGACTGACAGCAGCCTCGCTGTTCAGTTAGCTAACTGTAAAGAAGGGCTAACGCCAGCTAACGTTAAGATTAATATTCGCAAAATAGTGAAAAGGTGAGGAGGGACTTCTCATTAGTTTCCATTTCCGGTGTGGGAAGATGGCGGCGTAAATTCATGTTTGCAGCGGCCTCACCCAGTACTGGTGTGGGAAGATGGCGGCGTAAATTCATGTTTGCAGCGGCCTCACCCAGTACTGGTGTGGGAAGATGGCGGTGTGAATTCACAGTTGCGTTGGCCTCACCCGCTACCGTCCATGCAGTGTCTTTGTCCATGTCTGCGTTTAAGTTTTTCTTCGTTTGATGGCTGGGAGAAGCTTGCACCGGATCGGCTGGGGGAGTGGGGCGGGCTAAGCTAACTGCTAGCCCATGCAGACCAACAGTTCTGATAACACCGAGGGAGGTCTGGCGGCGGCCTCACCTGGCGTTGACTATGGTGTTTTTCATGTCGTCGTGTAGAGTGCGGGGAGGTGTGTCAAGGGTGTCTGGCTGGGAGAGCTTGTTCTTCTTCGTCCGGTGGGCCCAGGGACCACAGCCCCTGCCTTGAGCTGCACCCAAGGAGGAAACACTGAGGGTGGTCTGACAGGAAGCGAGGCGGGCTAGGCTAACTGCTAGCTCGTGCAGACCAACAGTTCTGATAACACCGAGGGGGGTCTGGCGGCGGCCTCACCTGGTGTCGACTGTGGTGTTTTTTATGTCGTCGTGTAGAGTGCGGGGAGGTGTGTCAAGGGTGTCTGGCTTGGAGAGCTTGGTCTTCTTCGTCCGGTGGGCCCAGGGACCACAACCCCTGCCTTGAACTGCACCCAAGGAGGAAACACCGAGGGTGGTCTGACAGGAAGCGAGGCGGGCTAGGCTAACTGCTAGCTCGTGCAGACCGGCAGCTCCGACAGTCGTCCTGGCTGGCGTTCGTTCCCTTGGGACAGGGATTTTTTTTTGTTCCTTTGGATATATATGTTAGATTGGTCATGTGTGTTCTTATAGTTTTTGGGTGTGTTTTTGTCTTTGTGTTGCACTGCTGTGGGCTGGGGGGCGGGGGGGACAGCATTTCGTTTCATTTCATAAAGTGTTCCTGATTCCTGATTTGATTGTTACTGCAGAACAGACTGGTGTAACTGTCGGCTGATGATCTCTGGGTGTGATATGTTTGCCCCCCCCGAAGGCAACATGGACATAACGAGGGTTTTTTTTCGAAGAGGAGGAAAGTCGGTCACTAATGGCGACAGGCATGGGCGCAAGTCCATGAATACTGGGATGGCATCCAGCGCTTTACCTGTGCCCCCGTCCATAGGGTTAGTGGTTGTGTCAGGAAGGGCATCCGACGTAACATTTTGCCAAATCAATATGCAGATCGACAAGACCATACCGGATCGAACAACGGTCAGCATTGGTGCTGTGCCCTCACAGGGTCCTGATGGAAGCTGTAAAATCTGCTGTGGCGACCCCTGAAAAACAGGGGAAAAAGCTGAAAGAAGGAAGAAGGAAAGTCAGTCACTACCGGTAGTAACCAGTCAACTTCAGCTAACTAACAGCCGAGTCCCTCGTCATGGCCAGGGGCTCCCTGGTGACAAATAAAAGCCCGGCTGGCCCCTGTATAAACTGGTTCACAAAATTGTCTGCAGTTGCCATGTTGGTGGCGTTGATTCCTGTCACTCGGGACGGTTCGCTCTGAAAAGAGGGCTCAGCTCATGTGCACGGGTTCGCTTGCACATATGAAGGATGTGTGACCAAAATCCAGAACCGCAGAAGAAGACGGTGGTCAGCTCTGGAGCATTCAGTGTGCCATTAGCTAGCTGGCACACACTCCTCAAACCTGTGCCACTTATGAATTCAAGACTACGGCTTTTTGTGGAAGGTGGCAGATGGTTGTTAAATGGACGCCTTTTGTCAGGAAATGCTGCGCTGAATATTTATATGGCGTGCTTCTCGGCAGCAGTGTTATGTGTGTAAAAATGTGTGTGTAAGCAAAGCCGCCAAGATAACCGGCTAACAGCATAACCTCACTTTGAGACGCGGGCCTCGGGTCCTGGTGGTTCTTCATAGTAGAAGAAAGGATTGGATGATGAATGTAGTTTATTGGAGGATGCATAGGGGCACTTTGACTACAGCCGTCCTTTCCGCTTTACTCGTTGATTTGATAACATTAAAGAGATTCCTCTAACAGAAATTGCAAGTGCATGCGGCCATGAAGAGATCCTCAAATTTAAATAACCAATGAGCGGTAAAGATGCCTCTGGATTAGTCATCGAATCAGTTTGTGTACTTTTAACTTTTTAACATCTTCAGATGATACGTGATCTGGGGCCAGCCACTTGCTTGGTCCCCGAGTGCTGCACGGCAGCTGCCCACTGCTGTGAGCTACACAGCTAGGACGGGTTAAATGCCCAGCCTAATTTCCCTACGGGGATCAGTAGAGTATCTCAACCATACAAACGGTGTTTCGTGCTGTTGGGCTTTCGAGATCCTGTTGCCTGTGTGAGTATAGACGACCTTACTCTGTGAGCGAGCAACACGCCCTCTGCACCACCCATTCAGAACAAGCCTCCACGTTTACCATCATCTGCACATTACTTGGACAATAAAGTAGTTGGGATTCTGGGGAACCAGTTGGTAAAAAGTTCCCAGTCAAGTCACATCTTTTAGGGAGTGCACTTGAAACCATCTGCTTGTCCTCTACAGCCTTGGCAATGCTCATGTCGCCGACATTTAGCAGATGATGTCAGGGGTGAAAAATCTGCTCGGGGCATCAAGTGACGTGCAAAGGGTAAAGACGACAACTCTCAGAAACGGGAATGTGTCTTGTGAAATAGCTGAATAACCGAACTTTAACTGCTGCCATTCACGTCTTTGTGTCTGAGGATGTGCAACATGTCCGATCCCGACGTAACGTAAAAGTCTGAGGTCACCGAATCAAGACTTTTTATCTCCATGAAGAGAGATGCTATCAGCCTGGGGGGGGGGGGGGGGGCTTTGCTCTCTCTGACAGAAAAAGTCAGATCATGCTTTATCACGCAACTCGTGTTAGCACAGACGAGGAAGAAGGAGGGGGTGGTTGGGATCTGATGAGGTGGTTTGATGACATCTTTCTTTTTTTTTTCCTTTTTGGGGTTGTGTATACAAGTGGATACTGCCTCGTCACCGCCCATTCATTCTGTGGTACAAATATGGACAGTAAACTTCAGACGCCACCGTGGTTTGAAGACAGATGTACAGATTTCGATTTGTATAACTTGAGATTATTTCTCAAACAAACGAACCATGTATCCAAAAAAATTAATAAAATTAATTAAATATCACCAGCTACGTTTACCTGTGACATCCAAGACACTGGCACATGGGTTATCGATAGATTGCACCGTTTCTCCAACCCGGTCCCTGAGACTGCTGGCTTAGAAGTGTTGTATGTTTTACTTCAATTTAAACCATTATTAACAAATATGTAAACAAAAGTTCTATTAAAGCTGCACAAAGCTTTTGCAGTAAACGAGGAGGACAAATGCCAACTCGGGATAACCACATTTACCCAGGGCAACGTAATGAGGGGTTTCTCCCCTTCCCCGGCTGCTGTGTCAGTGGGGACGATGTCAGCTCGGTGGTGCAGCGTCCTGATGACTCCTAGTTTGTGATCCAGAGGATGATGAGAGTACAACTTTTAAGGTCTCTAGTTTCTGGGTGATAGTGCAGTCAAAGGTGCTGGCACTATGTGGCGCAAGCCGATCTGAGGTGTGGCGTATACTGTTTTTTGCTAATTTCGGGATGTGCTGTACTGGTAGTAATCGGGTGTAACAGAGGCACAGTTGTTAAATTGTTGGATTAGAAGGAATGAATTATCAGTGGGAGAGGTGGAGCCATCTTCAATTACGGCCAACCAAATTAGCTCCTGTAGTACTACTACTACTACTACTACTGCTGCTGCTGCTGCTGCTGCTGCTACTACTACTACTACTACTACTACTTTTGGCTGCTCCTGTTACGGGTCGCCACAGTGGACCATCTGTTTCCATCTCTTCCTGTCATCTGCATCTTCCTCTGTCACACCATCCACCTATATGTCCTCCCTCACCACATCCATAAACCTTGTCTTCGGCCTTCCTCCTCTTCCCTGGCAGCTCCATATTCAGCATCCTTCTCCCAGTATACCCAGCATCTCTCCTCCACACATGTCCTAGCCATCTCAAGCTCACCTCTCTTGCTTTGTCTCTAAAGCATCCAACCTGAGCTGTCCCTCTAATATACTCGTTCCTAATCCTGTCCTTCTTCATCACTCCCAGTGAAAATCTTATCATCTTCATCTCTGCCACCTCCAGCTCCACCTCCTGTCTTTTTTCAGTGCCACTGTCTCCAAACCCTTTAGCATAGCTGGTCTCACAACCATCTTGTAAACCTTCCCTTTAACTCTTGCTGGTACCCTTCTGTCATAAATCACTCCTGACACTCTTCTCCACCCACTCCACCCTGCCTGCACTCTCTTCTTCACCTCTCTTCTGCACTTCCTGTTACTTTGAACAGTTGACTCCAAGTATTTAAACTCATCCACCTTTGCCACCTCTACTCCTTGCATCCTCACCATTCTGCTGTCCTCCCTCTCATTCACACACATGCATTCCGTCTTGCTCCTACTGACTTTCATTCCTCTTCTCTCCAGTGCATACCTCCACCTCTCCAGACTCTCCTCCACCTGCTCCCTACTCACACTACAGATCACAATGTCATCTGCAAACGTCATCATCCATGGAAACTCCTGCCTGATCTTGTCTGTCAACCTGTCCATCACCATTGGAAACAAGAAAGGGCTCAGAGCCAATCCTTGATTCACTCCCAACTTCCTCATACAATACCACACCTCCTCTCTCAGCACCCTGTCATATGCTTTCTGTAAATCTATGAAGACACAATGTAACTCCTTCTGGCCTTCTCTATACTTCTCAATCAACATTCTCAAAGCAAACATCACATCTGTGGTGCTCTTTCCTGGCATGAAACCATACTGCTGCTCGCTGATCATCACCTCTCCTCTTAACCTAGCTTCTATTACTCTTTCCCATGTCTTCATGCTGTGGCTGATCAACTTTATACCTTTGTAGCTGCTACAGTTCTGCACATCCGCTTTATTCTTTAGTCCAGATGACACACCAAGTACCTTCCTAGCTGTCTCCCTCACTATTTCTGTAGTGGTTTTCCAGCCATCCAGCAACTCTTCGCTACCACCCAGTGCCTGTCTTAACTCCTGCCTGAACTCCACACAACAGTCTTCCTTCTTCAACTCCCACCTTTTGATCCTTGGCTCTACCTCCTTCCGCTTCCTCTTCTTGATCTCATTCTCCCCTGTCACCACCTTGCAGTCTCCAATCCCTTTCAGATTACACCTCCTGCATAAGATATAGTCCACCTGTGTGCACTTTCCTCCACTCTTGTACGTCACTCTGAGTTCCTCCCTCTTCTTGAAATATGTATTCACCACAGCCATTTCCATCCTTTTCAGAAAATCCACCACAATCTGTCCTTCCACATTCCTCTTCTTGACACCATACCTGTCCATCACCTCCTCATCACCTCTGTTCCCTTCACCAACATGCCCATTGAGGTCCGCTCCAATCACCACTCTCTCCTCCTTGGGTACCCTCTCCACCACGTTGTCCAACTCACTCCAGAATACTTCTTTCTCTTCCATCTCACACCCAACTTGCGGGGCATATGCGCTGATAACATTCAGCGATACACCTTCAATTTCCAGCTTCATATTCATCACTCTGTCTGACACTCTCTTCACCTCCAGCACACTCTTGACATACTCTTCCTTCAGAATTACCCCTACCCCATTTCTCCTCCCATTCACACCATGGTAGAAGAGTTTGAACCCACCTCCTATACTTCTGGCCTTACTCCCCTTCCACCTGGTCTCTTGCACACACAGTATGCCTACCTTTCTTCTCTCCATCATATCAGCCAGCTCTCTCCCTTTACCAGTCATAGCGCCAACATTCAAAGTTCCAACTCTCACTGCCACACTCCTACCCTTCCTCCTCTCCCACTGCCTCTGGACATGCCTTCCCCCTCTCCTTTGCCCAACAGTAGCATAGTTTCCTCCGGCACCCTGCTGGCCAACAGTGCCGGTGGAGGTTGTTTGTAACCCATGCCTCGACCACCACTGGTATGGAAATCTTATTTATGATCCGCATATTTGATTTGGCAAAGGTTTTATGCCAGATACCCTTCCTGACGCATTTATCCTGGCTTGGGACCGGCACTAAGAATGCACTGGCTTGTGCATCCTCAGTGGCTGGGTTAATCAAATCAGCTCCTGTCGTTCCCTTTGAAAGCAGCCTGCCCTCTGTCATGGCAAACTGCAAATGTTTTAATGGATGGCGGAAGTCCAGCCCAGCTAAGGTAGAAAATCTTCTCACAGGAGGAAATTAATGTCCTTGTTCGGGAAGTGCAGAGCCACCAAATGTGCATACAGCAGACATTAACACCAATTCCAATGTGATATGAGACAACACTTAAACATGATTATTTGGCAGGCTACCATTTAACGTGTCTTCGTTCTAACCGGCGTCTTTCTCTCTTTCCTGCACATTCCATGAACACAGCATGAGACATTAGATAGTTGTGATCATGGATCAATTAGCTGTGGCCATCAGTTCATTCTTTCAGGCTGAACGAGGTTAGTTGAAATATTGAAATCCCCGTCACCATGTTGTTCTTCATGCGTAATGACGCACATTGACTGGTTCATGTTGGAATGGTAATTATACAATTGCAGATATTTTGTTTTGTGATTAAAAAGGTTAGCACAATAGTCACTAGTTAAATTATTCACAAAATAGGCTGCCATAGCATGCACAAAAGTGGCGTGTGTGATTTTGGACAAGTCTATGCTTAGTGCACCTTCACCTAAAGTCTGGAAACTGCCACACGACGCCTGCATCTGCGCTAAGACCTGGTCTGACCAGGTGGAAATGCAGGGCCAATACTTGGTTTTATTTTACACCAAACTAGCACTGCGCCACCTGATGTTGACTGACACACCCTCTACAGCGCCCCCATGCCCGTTTCTGTATAAGCAAGGTCACGGTGAGCCCGGAAATTAGCAAACACACCCAGGTGAGAGAAAAACTACGTTGCACCCAACGAAATTGTTGCTACATCTACATCAGCCCTACCGCTGGTCTTATGCCATCCAGAAACTAGAGCCCTAAGAACTGACAAATAAACCCCCAAAACTTAAGTACTGATCAGCATTTGTTGGATTACGGTAGACATTAACTTTCGATTGCCCCCCATCACCAATAGCAATTTCGCAGTCTCGGAAGACTAAGTTGTAGTTTTTCACATCTTTCCTGATGAGCGTGGTGTGGTTGAGTTAATGTGGGCAGTGAAATGTGGTACGTCCTGAGATTTAATTCTAACCCAGGTGTCGTCCACATACCTGAACCACCGGGTAGGTGGTGTTCCTGGATAGGACATCAGAGCCCTCTTTCCCATCTCCTCATATACAAGTGGGCAGGACAGTGGCACCGTGCCTTGCTAAGTTGAAGTTGGCACTTCTTGCCTTACAGGAGGTAAGGACCTTACAGGAAGGTCCTGGGTTTCAAACCCCAGACCCCCCCCCCCCAGGTCCTTTCTGTGTGGAGTTTGCATTTTCTCCTCTTGTCTGTGTAGGTTTCCTTTGGGTGCCCCGGTTTCCTCCCACCATCAAAGATATGCATGTTAGGGTTAGTCCTGCTGTCTGTACCCCTGACCGAGTCATGACAGGAAGAGCTGGAACTGGTCCCTGGGTGCTGCACGGCAGATGCCCACTGCTCCTCGCTACACAGCTTCCCACTGCTTCCCATGTGTGTGTTGGGGATGTGCTAAATGCTAGAGGATGAATATCCCCATGGAGATTAATGAAGTACAACCCGTCTCATTTCGTCTCTATCTCATCTCAAGTTGGAAACTACAGGTGCAACTTGGGAACCCATAGCTCACCTATTTTTTTCTGCCTATACGTAGTACTGCCCCCTGTATGTGAAGTATGTGGAATGAAGACACAGCTTCAGGAGCAGACACACTTGGTCAGTGTTAAGGGTGGGGTCGTCCTGTAATTAATGGTCACGGCATTTACATAGGAAACAATCACCGGTTTTGTCATTGTGCAACTTTGCTGTTCATAAGGGTGGGGTACCTGCATTCACTGTATTGTTCATAAGGGTGGGGTACCTGCAGTCACTGTATTGTTTATAAGGGTGGGGGTACCTGCAGTCACTGTATTGTTTATAAGGGTGGGGTACCTGCAGTCACTGTATTGTTTATAAGGGTGGGGTACCTGCAGTCACTGTATTGTTTATAAGGGTGGGGCACCTGCAGTCACTATTGTTTATAAGGGTGGGGACACCTGCAATCACTGTATTGGTCATAAGGGTGGGGATACCTGCAGTCACTGTATTGTTTATAAGGGTGGGGTACCTGCAGTCACTGTATTGGTCATAAGGGTGGGGTACCTGCAGTCACTATGTTGTTTATAAGGGTGGGGTACCTGCAGTCACTATGTTGTTTATAAGGGTGGGGACACCTGCAGTCACTATGTTGTTTATAAGGGTGGGGTACCTGCAGTCACTGTATTATTTATAAGGGTGGGGTACCTGCAGTCACTGTATTGTTTATAAGGGTGGGGTACCTGCAGTCACTGTATTGGTCATAAGGGTGGGGTACCTGCAGTCACTGTATTGGTCATAAGGGTGGGGTACCTGCAGTCACTGTATTGGTCATAAGGGTGGGGTACCTGCAGTCAGCTGAGACTGACGAAGTCACTTACGTAGATGAGTAATGAAACCTTCCTCCCACTAAACTCTGTGTCCAGATGAACTGATTCAATTTTCTGGGATTATTACACTGGATTATTGAGCATGCATCAATCAAAGTAGGTGGTTAATAAGTATTTGGGTCTTCACGCATATGGTAGAGATCAACCAGTAGGGGGCGCAACATTGACAAGGTTTTATTCCACATAACGCAACTGTTACCATATTTGCACATGAATGTGGGGATTTCATTCAGGACTAACGTCTCTCATTGAAACTAAGCCAGTAATTTGTGGTCTCTGAGAGACATGTTGACGATAAAGAGGTTTTCAGAGTAAATGCAGAACTCCAGTTTATGGTTTTCTTCTTAAAACGGCTACAGTGCATTTTGGAAGTTTCCAGATGTGCTATGAAAATTCACATTGTACAGATAATCAAACTAATGATGGATAATTCAGATAATCCAATATATCACAAATTACAATCCAATTATTATTAAAAAAAATATTAAAAATAATCCAAATATCACAAAAACAAAAACAAAATGAGGTCAAGATCCTTCAGTCTTAGCGTAACCATGAATCATGAAACACTGTATAAGAATAAATGCCGTGGTTAACAGCCGTCTCTGCCAAATGGAGATATTACACAGTTACTAGGCGAAGTTCAAATCCCCGAGCATCACCAGTACCAGTGAGTGAGAGGCGGACTTAGTGGGCCGGGTAACTGAACCTCATTTCATGTGATATGGTCCAGAACTGTGATCACTACAGTGAACAGTTCATTTACATGACTAGAATCTATCTCCGGTTGACGGTCGGCGGAGCAGCTGTGGTGTATTACAGGCCACCGCCCGTGTTTCTGGGAGTGGAACTGATTTCAGATTCTTCCGTCTCCTTCCATAAGCTCGCCTCGTGGTGCTCTTCGTTAAAGCCGAGGCCCGTTTGCGGTTCTCCTGTATACTGTTAATTAAGCCATGAGTGCTCAGGCCCAGTGGCATCCGGGCAGGTTTTGAATACATGTCCATCATTCCTGGCGATGACTTGATGAATCCTCCTGATATACTTGGATACACCTCAGTGGGTTAGATAGCCCTCCTATTTGTAGGTCCGTAACTGCAGATCAGACCGTATCTCACGGGTCGCCGGTCTGTTACGCTCAGCATCACTCGCCCTTCGTTCAGAGCCTGTGTTCCAGTCTCACAAGCACAATCTTCATGCACAACTTGCTTCCAAGTCCTGAAAGACTTTGATCACCAATGTGTCGACCAATGAGGCTGTGACTGAAGACATGGGCCCAGATCTGCTTTTAAACAGTGCTGCAAAAACTAACCAGAAGCAACGATACAGCAGAGTGGCAGTACTCCGTTAACAGTCAAAGTCCTGTGTCCAAAATATTACTTACGAAAAGTAATAAAGGGCGTCCGGGTAGCGTGGCGGTCTAGTCCGTTACCTACCAACATGGGGATCGCTGGTTCAAATCCCTGTGTTACCTCCGGCTCGGTCGGGCGTCCCTACAGACACAATTGGCCGTGTCTGCGGGTGGGAAGCCGGATGTGGGTGTGTGTCCTGGTCGTTGCACTAGCGCCTCCTCTGGTCGGTCTTGGGTGGAGGGGGAACTGGGGAGAGTAGCGTGATCCTCCCACGCGCTACGTCCCCCTGGTGAAACTCCTCGCTGTCAGGGGAAAAGAAGCGGCTGGCGACTCCACATGTATGGGAGGAGGCATGTGGTGGTCTGCAGCCCTCCCCGGACCGGCAGAGGGGGTGGAGCAGAGACGGGGTAGTTGGCTGGGTACAACTGGGGAGAAAATGGGAGGGGGGGGGGTAATAAAGATGAAGTATTATCAGTACTTTGGACACTTAAGTGTCCAAAGTAAAAGTACTCGTTCTGAAAAGTGCTCCCGTTCAGGGAGGTAAATGATTGGTGAACTCGTCAGCAGTGTTTTGATGGGGTCTGACTACTTCATGTACCGCTGGGTAGTTTAAACTCTTAACAGTGCATCATATTGTATGTGTTGCTTATCAAACCTGGTTGGTACCTACAGCCGCCAGATGGATGTGGTGGACTACAAGTGTAGCGTCTCACAAAATGGCAAGACTCAGGTGAAGTACCAGTGAAGTGCAGTACTTGTGTAGATGTACTTAATGACTCTTAACTACTCTCCACCTCTGCTTTAAAAGACATTGTGAGACGGCGTTCAGAGCGCCTCTCACTTCCGACGTGTGACGTATTTCCATGTAAGAGGATGTCGTGGCAGGACAGAAGGAGGGACCTGACTGGACGGTGCACAACTCTCGATGATGTCATGGGTAAGGATGTGGGAAAGGCCTCCGAAAACACTGAACCAGGAGCAGTGGAAGCCAGCTAGACGTGAGGCAGTGAGTCGTCCTCCCCTCTGCCTGAAAACAACACGTCATTACCGGAGATGTGACGATATATATATATATATATATATATATATATATATATATATATATATATATATATAGAGAGAGAGAGAGAGAGAGAGAGAGAGAGAGGGGGGGGGGGTTATGGATGTGGTGAAGGAGGACATGCAGGTGGCTGGTGTGACAGAGGACAGGAAGAAATGGGAACGGATGATCTGCTGTGGCGCCCCCTAATGGGAGCAGCCAAGAGTAGTAGTAGTAGTAGTAGTAGTGGTAGTAGTAGTAGTAGTAGTGGTAGTAGTAGTAGTAGTAGTGGTAGTAGTAGTAGTGGTAGTAGTAGTAGTGGTAGTAGTGGTAGTAGTAGTAGTAGTGGTGGCGGTAGTAGTAGTAGTAGTAGTAGTAGTGGTAGTAGTAGTAGTGGTGGTAGTAGTAGAAGTAGTAGTAGTAGTAGTGGTGGTAGTAGTAGTAGAAGATTTTTTTTCTTTGAAAACATTTGAAACATTACACCCAGTGGGGCAGGGGTTGGGGCTTGTTTTGAAAAAGCAAGGATTTAAAGGGCCGGGACACTGTTGAGAAAAACACGTTTAAAGCGTAACAAGATAACATCAAGTGGGGTACTTCAGCAGCTGATGAGTGCGAAACGCACAAAACAGGCCTGTACTGCATTGCATTCAAACTTTTTTTCCTGTATCTGTATATATATACATATATATATATATATATATATATATATATATATATATATATATGTGTGTGTGTGTGTGTGTGTGTATGTGTGTGTGTGTATATATATTCATCCATTATCTAAACCACTTATCCTGCTCTCAGGGTCACGGGGATGCTGGAGCCTATCCCAGCAGTCATTGGACAACAGGTAGGGAGACACCCTGGACAGGCCGCCAGGCCATCATATATATATATATATATATATATAGTATATATATATATATACTATATATATATATATATATATATACACTGCTCAAAAAAATAAAGGGAACACCTAAAAACACAATATAGACCTGGATGAATGAAATATTTCAGCTGAAAATCTTTATTTATTAGACAGAGGAATGTGTTTAGAGCAAAATAACCTAAGAATGATCAATGGAAATATAAATCATTTGCCCGTTAAGGTCTGGATTCAGAATCATACTCAAAATCAAAGTGGAAAATGAGAACATAGGCTGATCCAACTTCTGTGGAAATTCTTCAAGACGATTCAAAATGAGTCTCAGTAGTGTGTGTGGCCTCCACGTGCCTGTATGCACTCCCTACAACGTCTGGGCATGCTCCTGATGAGACGACGGATGGTCTCCTGAGGAATCTCCTCCCAGACCTGGATCAGGGCATCGGTCAACTCCTGGACAGTCTGTGGTGCGACATCGCGTTGGCGGATGGTACGAGTGTGTGTGTATATATATATACACACACACACACACACACACACACACACACACACAGACACACACACTTTGTCATTCAGTAAATGTGACTAGAGATGTGGAGCGGCTGCTACGTCACAGTTGTTCTTATCTTGGCAGCCCAGCTGGTGTGTATTGTAACAGCAGCAGGACAGCGGGGGAAAGAGGAGAACGGGCTGGGACCCCAGGTGACCCATTTCTAACCCAGGCCCGCGAAAAACGCAGAATGGGTCAGAATGCGTCCAGTCTTCAGCCCCTGCAACCCCGTTTCGGAGAGCTGCCACTGATCTGGGTTCATTTCCGGCCTCGCCAGCTGGGACTCCCACACGGCTTCCCTTTTCCCTTTGGAGCCGTTCCTCATCCTCCTCCACTCGTCCCCCGTTTGGACTTTTCTCGGTCGCTTCTCTCGCCGTCGATTCATTCCACCCGTTTATCCATGCTGCTGTTGATCATCTTTTCAGCCACGCGGACCTCTAACGGCTCGTGTCCTGCAAACGACGCAGACCCCAAACGACCCTTGTTTCATCACATTTTAGAAAAAAAAAGTTGTGTCATTCACTTTTGATAAATGGGTCAAAATTACGTGTCTGCGGGTGGGAAGCTGGTTAGAATCCCCGTATTACTTCTGGCTTGGTCGGGTGTCTGCCCGTGATGTGGTTGGCCGTGTCTGCGGGTGGGAAGCTGGATGTTGGTGTGTGTACTGGTCGCTGCACCAGCGTCTCCTCTGGTCGGTCGGGGTGCCTGTTCGGGGGGGAGGGCGAACAGGGGGAAATAGCGTGACCCTCCCACACGCTATTTCCCCCTGGTGAAACTCCTCACTGTCAGGTGAAAAGAAGCAGCCGCCCAGATAGCAAAGAATCTTTGGCCCATGAAATCATGAATCATGAGCCATGAGGAGAGCGTGAAGTCAGTCATGACATCATGAATCACGAGCCATGAGGAGAGCGTGAAGTCAGTCATGACATCATGAATCACGAGCCATGAGGAGAGCGTGAAGTCAGTCATGACATCATGAATCAGGAGCCATGAGGAGAGCGTGAAGTCAGTCATGAAATCATGAATCATGAGCCATGAGGAGAACATGAAGTCAGTCATGACGTCATGAATCATGAGCCATGAGGAGAGCATGAAGTCAGTCATGACATCATGAATCATGACCCATGAGGAGAGCATGAAGTCAGTCATGACATCATGAATCACGAGCCATGAGGAGAGCGTGAAGTCAGTCATGACATCATGAATCACGAGCCATGAGGAGAGCGTGAAGTCAGTCATGACATCATGAATCACGAGCCATGAGGAGAGCGTGAAGTCAGTCATGACATCATGAATCACGAGCCATGAGGAGAGCGGGAAGTCAGTCATGACATCATGAATCATGAGCCATGAGGAGAGCGTGAAGTCAGTCATGACATCATGAATCATGAGCCATGAGGAGAGCGTGAAGTCAGTCATGACATCATGAATCAGGAGCCATGAGGAGAGCGTGAAGTCAGTCATGACATCATGAATCATGAGCCATGAGGAGAGCGTGAAGTCAGTCATGACATCATGAATCATGAGCCATTAGGAGAGCGTGAAGTCAGTCATGAAATCATGAATCATGAGCCATGAGGAGAGCATGAAGTCAGTCATGAAATCATGAATCATGAGCCATGAGGAGAGCATGAAGTCAGTCATGACATCATGAATCATGAGCCATGAGGAGAGCATGAAGTCAGTCATGACATCATGAATAATGGGCAATGAGGAGAGCGTGAAGTCAGTCATGACATCATGAATCATGAGCCATGAGGAGAGCGTGAAGTCAGTCATGAAATCATGAATCACGAGCCATGAGGAGAGCGTGAAGTCAGTCATGACATCATGAATCACGAGCCATGAGGAGAGCGTGAAGTCAGTCATGACATCATGAATCACGAGCCATGAGGAGAGCGTGAAGTCAGTCATGACATCATGAATCACGAGCCATGAGGAGAGCATGAAGTCAGTCATGACATCATGAATCACGAGCCATGAGGAGAGCGGGAAGTCAGTCATGACATCATGAATCACGAGCCATGAGGAGAGCGTGAGGTCAGTCATGACATCATGAATCACGAGCCATGAGGAGAGCGTGAAGTCAGTCATGACATCATGAATCACGAGCCATGAGGAGAGCGTGAAGTCAGTCATGACATCATGAATCACGAGCCATGAGGAGAGCATGAAGTCAGTCATGACATCATGAATCACGAGCCATGAGGAGAGCGTGAAGTCAGTCATGACGTCATGAATCATGAGCCATGAGGAGAACATGAAGTCAGTCATGACATCATGAATCACGAGCCATGAGGAGAGCGGGAAGTCAGTCATGACATCATGAATCACGAGCCATGAGGAGAGCGTGAGGTCAGTCATGACATCATGAATCACGAGCCATGAGGAGAGCGTGAAGTCAGTCATGACATCATGAATCACGAGCCATGAGGAGAGCGTGAAGTCAGTCATGACATCATGAATCACGAGCCATGAGGAGAGCATGAAGTCAGTCATGACATCATGAATCACGAGCCATGAGGAGAGCGTGAAGTCAGTCATGACGTCATGAATCATGAGCCATGAGGAGAACATGAAGTCAGTCATGACGTCATGCCCTCTTATTCAGCCTGGCTCAAAGTCTCTAGCTCACAGAGGACAGAGCTGCCAGGATTCATGAAGATGAACTCATTCAGCATCAAAATCATTTCCCCCCTTTTTCTCCCCAGTTGTATCCGGCCAATTACCCCACTGTTCTGAGTCGTCCCGGTCTCTGCTCCACCCTCTCTGCTGATCCGGGGAGGGCTGCAGACTACCACATGCCTCCTCCAATACATGTGGAGTCGCCAGCCGCTTCTTTTCACCTGACAGTGAGGAGTTTCACCAGGGGGCCATAGCATGTTAAAGGATCACGCTATTCCCCCCAGTCCCCCCTCCCCCGAACAGGCACCCTGACCGGCCAGAGGAGGCGCTAGTGCAGCGACCAGGACACATACCCACATCCGGCTTCCCACCCGCAGACACGGCCAATTGTGTCTGTAGGGACGCCCGACCAAGCCGGAGGCAACACGGGTTGGTAGGCAACAGAACAGACCGCCATGCCACCCGGACGCCCTGGTCTGTTCTTTTCTGGCAGGTCGTGTTTTGTACTGTTCTTTAGTGTTTATCTGCTTTGTTTGTTCCGTTCAGTTTGACCCAGTCTCAGAGACAAAAAGTTCATATTCAGCGTTTTCGCAGGTCCCAAATTACGTCGCTCGCCAACTTCCTGTCACATGCATTTCAATCTATTGGTGTGTGAGGACCTTGGTGAGGACATCAGCTCTGCTAATCCACTTCAACGCTCTTTAGATTAGAGGTGCTTTCAGTGACAGGTTAGACATGGTCAGTTTAGGTGTTGTATTTGAGGTGGTTGAAGATAGGCGTGGGCTTGGCGTGGATGAGGTCAGGGTGAGGATCTGGGAGGCCGGTTGTTAGGTGTTATAATCTACATTGAGTGTAAACCGTGGTTGAAATTAGCTTTTAGTGGACGTCCTCAATGAGGTTCTCATGGCAATCAATCTGTTTTCGGACCTGCGAGTATGTCCTACACAGAGGTCTGTTCTGCAAGACGGGTATGCTTCAGCTCAGTTCTGCGTTGCTCTCCTGGGTTCTGTCCCGTCTGGACGTTTCCTTCTAGTTTTTCCGGGAATAAACCAGAAGATTTCTAGAATCCTCCCTCACGACTGAATTCGATAGCAGCCCTGCTGGAGCTGGACCTCCACAGCAAGCTGGCAGCTGAGAGCAGCGTGCAACACAGGAAGAAATGCAATCCATCAAATGGCAGCCAGCTGACATTTTACTTTTACTCCAACCACATCTCAGTACATCAGAGGCACTGTGGGCTTTGGCTCTGGACATATTTAACGGAGTGAAAAAGAAAGAAAGACGGAAGTGTGTTAGTGATGGTGATGTCCTGAGAGCCGGTCTCTTGGCGGGTTTTAAGTGATTATGTAGGATTGCAGAGGTGATTTAAATGTCCGCTGTCTGCGAGTTCTTCAGCCAAGGTCTGCTGAAGCCGGTATCAGACTAGTGCCCTTTCTTACGTGGTGAGTTTGATGATCAATGTTGTCCCGTGTTATTTGTCTAGACTCTAGACCACCAACTGTCTTCCTTGAAAAATTGATTTTTTCTGCTAAGTGGGACTACACAGGGTGGAATTAATCTTTTTTTCCCAGTTTACCAGTCAGTCTTCGTTCCAACCCTCACCTATGGTCATGAGCTTTGGGTAGTGACCGAAAGGGTGAGATCGTGGATACAAGCATCTGAAATTAGTTTCCTCCTTAGGGTGTCTGGGCTCAGCCTTAGCGATAGGGTGAGGAGCTTGGACATCCAGAGGGAGTTTGGAGTAGAGTCGCTGCTCCTTTGAGTCGAAAGGAGCCAGCTGAGGTGGTTCGGGCATCTGATTAGGATGCTTCCTGAGCGCCTTCCTTTGGAGGTTTACCGGGCGCGGCCAACTGGGAGGAGATCCTGGGATAGACCCAGAACTCACTGGAGGGACTACATGTCCAATCTGGCCTGAGAACGCCTTGGGATCCCCCAGGAGGAGCTGGAGGGCGTTGCTGGGGAGAGAGACGTCTGGAGGGCCCTACATAGCTTGCTGCCACCGCGACCCCACCCCGGAGAAGCAGCTGAAGACCAATGAATGGGTGAATGATTTTTCTCCCCCTTTTTCCCCCCAATTGTATCTGGCCCAATACCCCACTCTTCCAAGCCGTCTCGGTCACTGCTTCACCCCCCTCTGCCAATCCGGGGGTGGGGGGTGTGGGGCTGCAGACTACCACATGCCTCCTCCAATACATGTGGAGTCGCCAGCCGCTTTTTTTCACCTGACAGTGACGAGTTTCACCAGGGGGACGTAGCGCGTGGGAGGATCACGCTATTCCCCCCAGTTCTCCCCTGCCCCCGACCTCCGAACAGACGCCCCCGACCGACCAGAGGAGGCGCTAGTGCAATGACCAGGACACATACCCATCCCGGCTTCTCATCCGCAGACACGGCCAATTTTGTCTGTAGGGACGCCCGACCAAGCCGGAGGTAACACGGGGATTTGAGCCGGCGATCCCCACCCATGTTGGTAGGCAACGGGGTTGACCGCCATGCCACATGGACGCCCCAGGTTAAATTAATCTTAATTCTCTCCATTGATGGTGTAATATTTGGTGACGTGAGACCTGGATGACTACTATTATTGAACATGAACGTGGTATGTTGTGATATGTTGTGGAATGTTGTGATATGTTGTGGTATGTTGTGATATGTTGTGGTATATTGTGGTATGTTTTGGTATGTTGTGATATGTTGTGGAATGTTGTGATATGTTGTGGTATTTTTTGGTATGTTGTGGAATGTTGTGATATGTTGTGGTATGTTGTGGTATGTTGTGATATGTTGTGGTATGTTTTGGTATGTTGTGGTATGTTGTGGTATGTTGTGATATGTTGCGGTATGTTGTGATATGTTGTGGTATGTTTTGGTATGTTGTGGTATGTTTTGGTATGTTGCGGTATGTTGCGGTATGTTGTGATATGTTTTGGTATGTTGTGGTATGTTGTGGTATGTTGCGGTATGTTGCGGTCTGTTGCGGTATGTTGCGATATGCTGTGGTATGTTGTGGTATATTGTTGTATATTGTGGTATGTTGTGATATGTTGTGGTATGTTGTGGTATATTGTTGTATATTGTGGTATGTTGTGATATGTTGTGGTATGTTGTGGTATGTTGTGATATGTTGTGGTATGTTGTGGTATATTGTTGTATATTGTGGTATGTTGTGATATGTTGTGATATGTTGTGGTATATTGTATATTGTGGTATGTTGTGATATGTTGTGGTATGTTGTGATATGTTGTGGTATGTTGTGATATGTTGTGGTATGTTGTGGTATATTGTGATATGCTGTGGTATGTTGTGATATGTTGTGGTATGTTGTGGTATGTTGTGGTATGTTGTGGTATGTTGTGATATGTTTTGGTATGTTGTGGTATGTTGTGGTATGTTGCGGTATGTTGTGATATGTTGTGGTATGTTGTGGTATGTTGTGATATGTTGTGATATGTTGTGGTATGTTGTGGTATGTTGTGATATGTTGTGGTATGTTGTGATATGTTGTGGTATGTTGTGGTATGTTGTGGTATGTTGTGATATACTGTGGTATGTTGTGATATGTTGTGGTATGTTGTGATATGTTGTGGTATGTTGTGGTATGTTGTGGTATGTTGTGGTATGTTGTGATATGTTGTGGTATGTTGCGGTATGTTGCGGTATGTTGCGGTATGTTGCGGTATGTTGCGGTATGTTGTGATATGTTGTGGTATGTTGTGGTATGTTGTGGTATATTGTTGTATATTGTGGTATGTTGTGATATGTTGTGGTATGTTGTGGTATATTGTTGTATATTGTGGTATGTTGTGATATGTTGTGGTATGTTGTGGTATGTTGTGATATGTTGTGGTATGTTGTGGTATATTGTTGTATATTGTGGTATGTTGTGATATGTTGTGGTATGTTGTGGTATATTGTTGTATATTGTGGTATGTTGTGATATGTTGTGGTATGTTGTGGTATGTTGTGATATGTTGTGGTATGTTGTGATATGTTGTGGTATGTTGTGGTATGTTGTGGTATGTTGCGGTATGTTGTGATATGTTGTGATATGTTGTGGTATGTTGTGATATGTTGTGGTATGTTGTGGTATGTTGTGATATGTTGTGGTATGTTGTGATATGTTGTGGTATGTTGTGATATGTTGTGGTATATTGTGATATGTTGTGATATGTTGTGATATGTTGTGGTATATTGTTGTATATTGTGATATGTTGTGATATGTTGTGATATGTTGCGGTATATTGTTGTATATTGTGGTATGTTGTGATATGTTGTGGTATGTTGTGGTATGTTGTGATATGTTGTGGTATGTTGTGATATGTTGTGGTATGTTGTGGTATGTTGTGATATGTTGTGGTATGTTGTGGTATGTTGTGATATGTTGTGATATGTTGTGGTATGTTGTGGTATGTTGTGATATGTTGTGGTATGTTGCGGTATGTTGCGGTATGTTGCGGTATGTTGTGGTATGTTGTGATATGTTGTGGTATGTTGTGATATGTTGTGGTATGTTGTGGTATGTTGTGATATGTTGCGATATGTTGTGGTATATTGTTGTATATTGTGATATGTTGTGATATGTTGTGATATGTTGCGGTATATTGTTGTATATTGTGGTATGTTGTGGTATGTTGTGGTATGTTGTGATATGTTGTGGTATGTTGTGATATGTTGTGGTATGTTGTGGTATGTTGTGATATGTTGTGGTATGTTGTGGTATGTTGTGATATGTTGTGGTATGTTGTGATATGTTGTGGTATGTTGTGATATGTTGTGGTATGTTGTGGTATGTTGCGGTATGTTGTGATATGTTGTGATATGTTGTGGTATGTTGTGGTATGTTGTGATATGTTGTGGTATGTTGTGGTATGTTGTGATATGTTGTGGTATGTTGTGGTATATTGTGTGGTATGTTGTGATATGTTGTGATATGTTGTGGTATGTTGTGGTATGTTGTGATATGTTGTGGTATGTTGCGGTATGTTGCGGTATGTTGTGGTATGTTTATTCCATGTTTCTGTTCCATGTTATTTCAGGGGAGTGCAGTTGTGGTTCCGGTTTGTGTGCAGTAATCCCCGGCATGTAAGAGGAAAAGCCCTGAAAATGGCCGAAGACAGATTCTGTTTTCCGTGGTGGGTTTTCCAGGCTCTTCCTCGCCCCAGAAGATGGATGGGTTGTTTAGACAGCCCTTCTGCTGGCTACACTCCAACCAGACAAACAAGCCGCCCCAGGATTTGCTGATGATGATGAACAGATTTTATACAAGAGACGAAGATGTATGTACGTCAAACACACACACACACACACACACACACACACACAGACACACACTTTAATTTACACAATTCCAACAGCAGAGTGGCATGGAGCAGCAGCAGAGGGACGGGGGAGGTATAGTACAGGAGGACGGGGGAGGTAAAGTACAGCAGGACGGGGGAGGTAAAGTACAGGAGGACGGGGGAGGTAAAGTACAGGAGGACGGGGGGAGGTAAAGTACAGGAGGACGGGGGAGGTAAAGTACAGGAGGACGGGGGAGGTATAGTACAGGAGGACGGGGGAGGTAAAGTACAGGAGGACGGGGGAGGTAAAGTACAGGAGGACGGGGGGAGGTAAAGTACAGGAGGACGGGGGAGGTAAAGTACAGGAGGACGGGGGAGGTATAGTACAGGAAGATGAGGGAGGTAAAGTACAGGAGGACGGGGGAGGTATAGTACAGGAAGATGAGGGAGGTAAAGTACAGGAGGACGGGAGAGGTAAAGTACAGGAGGACGGGGGAGGTATAGTACAGGAAGATGAGGGAGGGATAGTACAGGAGGACGGGAGAGGTATAGTACAGGAGGACGGGGGAGGTAAAGTACAGCAGGACGGGGGAGGTAAAGTACAGGAGGACGGGGGAGGTATAGTACAGGAAGATGAGGGAGGTAAAGTACAGAAGGACGGGGGAGGTAAAGTACAGAAGGACGGGGGAGGTAAAGTACAGGAGGACGGGGGAGGTATAGTACAGGAGGACGGGGGAGGTATAGTACAGGAGGACGGGGGAGGTAAAGTACAGAAGGACGGGGAGGTAAAGTACAGGAGGACGGGGGAAGTGTAGTACAGGAGGACGGGGGAGGTATAGTACAGGAGGACGGGGGAGGTAAAGTACAGGAAGATGAGGGAGGTAAAGTACAGGAGGACGGGGGAGGTAAAGTACAGAAGGACGGGGGAGGTAAAGTACAGGAGGACGGGGGAGGTAAAGTACAGGAGGACGGGGGAGGTAAAGTACAGGAGGACGGGGGAGGTATAGTACAGGAGGACGGGGGAGGTAAAGTACAGGAGGACGGGGGAGGTAAAGTACAGGAGGACGAGGGAGGTATAGTACAGGAGGACGGGGGAGGTATAGTACAGGAGGACGGGGGAGGTAAAGTACAGGAGGGCGGGGGAGGTATAGTACAGGAAGATGAGGGAGGTATAGTACAGGAAGATGAGGGAGGTAAAGTACAGGAGGACGGGGGAGGTAAAGTACAGAAGGACGGGGGAGGTAAAGTACAGGAGGACGGGGGAGGTATAGTACAGGAGGACGGGGGAGGTATAGTACAGGAGGACGGGGGAGGTAAAGTACAGAAGGACGGGGAGGTAAAGTACAGGAGGACGGGGGAAGTGTAGTACAGGAGGACGGGGGAGGTATAGTACAGGAGGACGGGGGAGGTAAAGTACAGGAAGATGAGGGAGGTAAAGTACAGGAGGACGGGAGAGGTAAAGTACAGGAGGACGGGGGAGGTATAGTACAGGAAGATGAGGGAGGGATAGTACAGGAGGACGGGGGAGGTAAAGTACAGGAGGACGGGGGAGGTAAAGTACAGGAGGACGGGGGAGGTAAAGTACAGGAGGACGGGGGAGGTAAAGTACAGGAGGACGAGGGAGGTATAGTACAGGAGGACGGGGGAGGTATAGTACAGGAGGACGGGGGAGGTATAGTACAGGAGGACGGGGGAGGTAAAGTACAGGAGGACGGGGGAGGTATAGTACAGGAGGACGGGGGAGGTATAGTACAGGAGGACGAGGGAGGTATAGTACAGGAGGACGGGGGAGGTATAGTACAGGAGGACGGGGGAGGTATAGTACAGGAGGACGGGGGAGGTATAGTACAGGAGGACGGGGGAGGTATAGTACAGGAGGACGAGGGAGGTATAGTACAGGAGGACGGGGGAGGTATAGTACAGGAGGACGGGGGAGGTATAGTACAGGAGGACGAGGGAGGTATAGTACAGGAGGACGGGGGAGGTATAGTACAGGAGGACGGGGGAGGTAAAGTAAATCCTGTATGTGCACCAGCTACACACACACACACACACACTCACCATCATCATCATCATCGCCACTTACTCGGGGTCGAGTTCGGCCGTCCTCCCTCCTCGTCCTCAGGTGGGCGTAGAGGCTGATCCTGGAGCTGCGTAACAGGAGGAGGCTGTGCGTGACAGCTTTTTAGGTGGAGTGGCTGATGCTCCTGCAGCCACCACACGGTGCCTGGCAGGGGGTGGCCGGGGTCCAGCGGCATGGAGAACCAAGACGATGGGGGACCACCTTCTGTTGCAGCCTTCATCCACCTTCACTGCCGTTGTGACCCGGAGACATCTTCCACCGGTTCTGCCGTTGAGGTCTTTGTTGGATCGTGCTTCATATGGAACCTCCCCCTTGACCCGTCCGCCTTGGGTGACCCCACCAGGAGCCGAGCTCCGGACAGCATCCATCTTGGGATCACTGGTACACGCAAGCTTCTCCACCACAGCAAGCTGGCGATCCAGGAGAAGAAAGTGAGGTACCGGTCCAAAAGCTCACAATTTTTTTTCCCCCCAATTGTCTACTACTACTACTACTTTCGGCTGCTCCCATTAGGGGGCGCCACAGCGGATCATCCGTTTCCATCTCTTCCTGTCTTCTGCATCTTCCTCTGTCACACCAGCCACCTGCATGTCCTCCCTCACCACATCCATAAACCTCCTCTTTGGCCTTCCTCTTCTCCTCTTCCCTGGCAGCTCCATATTCAGCATCCTTCTCCCAATATACCCACCATCTCTCCTCCACACATGTCCAAACCATCTCAATCTTGCCTCTCTTGCTTTGTCTCCAAACTGTCCAACCTGAGCTGTCCCTCTAATATACTCATTCCTAATCCTGTCCTTCTTCATCACTCCCAGTGAAAATCTTATCATCTTCACCTCCACCACCTCCAGCTCCACCTGCTGTCTTTTCATCAGTGCCACTGTCTCCAAACCATATAACATAGCTGGTCTCACTACCATCTTGTAAACCTTCCCTTTAACTCTTGCTGGTACCCTTCTGTCACACATCACTCCTGACACACTTCTCCACCCACTCCACCCTGCCTGCACTCTCTTCTTCACCTCTCTTCTGCACTCCCCTTTACTTTGGACAGTTGATCCCAAGTATTTAAACTCAAATGCCTTCATCACCTCTACTCCTTGCATCCTCACCATTCCACTGTCCTCCCTCTCATTCACACATAGGTATTCCGTCTTGCTCCTATTGACTTTCATTCCTCTTCTCTCCAGTGCATACCTCCACCTCTCCAGGCTCTCCTCCACCTGCACCCTACTCTCACTACGGATCACAATGTCATCCGCAAACATCATAGTCCACAGAGACTCCTGACTGATCTCGTCCGTCAACCTGTCCATCACCACTGCAAACAAGAAAGGGCTCAGAGCCGATCCTTGATGTAATCCCACCTCCACCTTGAACCCATCTGTCATTCCAACCACACACCTCACCACTGTCACACTTCCCTCATACATATCCTGCACCACTCCTACATACTTCTCTACCACTCCCGACTTCCTCATACAATACCACACCTCCTCTCTCGGCACCCTGTCGTATGCTTTCTCTAAATCTACAAAGACACAATGCAACTCTTTCTGACCTTCTCTGTACTTCTCTATCAACATTCTCAAAGCAAACATCACATCTGTGGTGCTCTTTCGTGGCATGAACCCATACTGCTGCTCGCTGATCATCACCTCTCCTCTTAACCTAGCTTCTATTACTCTTTCCCAAATCTTCATGCTGTGGCTGATCAACTTTATACCTCTGTAGTTGTTACAGTTCTGCACATCACCCTTGTTCTTGAAAATCGGTACCAGTATGCTTCTTCTCCACTCCTCAGGCATCCTCTCACTTTCCAAGATTGTGTTAAACAATCTAGTTAAAAACCCCACTGCCATCTCTCCTAAACACCTCCATGCCTCCACAGGTATGTCATCTGGACCAACTTCCTTTCCACTCTTCATCCTCTTCATAGCTGCCCTCACTTCCTCCTTGCTAATCCGCTGAACTTCCTGATTCACTATCCCCACATCATCCAACCTTCTCTCTCTCTCATTTTCTTCATTCATCATTCATCCCCCCCAATTGTACTTGGCCAATTACCCCGCTCTTCCAAGGGTCTTCCAAGGTTTGACAATCGGTTCAAGCACCCTAGAGTAGACTTTCCCAGGGAGGCTGAGCAGCGTGATGTCCCGATAATTGGAGCACACCCTCCGGTCCCCCTTTATATATATATATATATATATATATATATATATATATATAATAAAACAAATTTGTAGTTATTCTAAATACGCCGTTTGCCAAAGTTTTGTTGGATGCGTACAGTGTTTGTCAGCTAGTCTTGTGTGTAACTATGCTACCAGCAGAACACAGTTATGTACCGTACGTCTTGCCACACAAGACACGTCTCAATGTGTTGAATCACGTTTTGTCAACGTGCATACGATGCATTTCAACATATCAGTGAAGGACGACGTTGCTGAGGACATCCATTCAGGTCATCCACATTAAAACTGGCCCAGACAGCATCCGGATGTGGGCCACTTCAGGCAAGGATGCGGCACTGATGGTCTTCTTCCGGCCCTGACAAAATGGATGTGAGCCTGAAGTGGCCCACATGTATAACAGCAAATATGGTCCAAATATGCCAAATCCCAACCACAGGAACCTGCTTCTGCCGTCCTCCCAACCACAGGAACCTGCTCCCTGCTGCCCTCCCAACCACAGGAACCTGCTCCTTGCCGCCCTCCCAACCACAGGAACCTGCTTCCTGCCACCCTCCCGACCACAGGAACCTGCTCCCTGCCGCCTTCCCAACCACAGGAACCTGCCTCCTGCCGCCCTCCCAACCACAGGAACCTGCTTCCTGCCGCCCTCCCAACCACAGGAACCTGCTCCCTGCCGCCTTCCCAACCACAGGAACCTGCCTCCTGCTGCCTTCCCAACCACAGGAACCTGCTCCCTACCGCCTTCCCAACCACAGGAACCTGCCTCCTGCTGTCAGCACGTCCAAACCACAGGAACCTGCTCCTTGCCGCCCTCCCAACCACAGGAACCTGCTCCCTGCCGCCCTCCCAACAACAGGAACCTGCCTCCCTGCCTCCCTGCCGCCCTCCCAACCACAGGAACCTGCTTCTGCCGTCCTCCCAACCACAGGAACCTGCTCCCTGCCGCCCTCCCAACCACAGGAACCTGCTCCCTGCCTCCCTGCTGCCCTCCCAACCACAGGAACCTGCTTCTGCCGTCCTCCCAACCACAGGAACCTGCTCCCTGCTGCCCTCCCAACCACAGGAACCTGCTTCTGCTGCCCTCCCAACCACAGGAACCTGCTCCTGCTGCCCTCCCAACCACAGGAACCTGCTCCCTGCTGCCCTCCCAACCACAGGAACCTGCTTCTGCCGTCCTCCCAATCACAGGAACCTGCTCCCTGCTGCCCTCCCAACCACAGGAACCTGCTCCCTGCTGCCCTCCCAACCACAGGAACCTGTTCCCTGCCGCCCTCCCAACCACAGGAACCTGCTTCCTGCCACCCTCCCGACCACAGGAACCTGCTCCCTGCCGCCTTCCCAACCACAGGAACCTGCCTCCTGCCGCCCTCCCAACCACAGGAACCTACTCCCTGCTGCCTTCCCAACCACAGGAACCTGCCTCCTGCCGCCCTCCCAACCACAGGAACCTGCTTCCTGCCGCCCTCCCAACCACAGGAACCTGCTCCCTGCCGCCTTCCCAACCACAGGAACCTGCCTCCTGCTGCCAGCACGTCCAAACCACAGGAACCTGCTCCCTGCCGCCTTCCCAACCACAGGAACCTGCTTCCTGCCACCCTCCCGACCACAGGAACCTGCTCCCTGCCTCCCTGCTGCCCTCCCAACCACAGGAACCTGCTCCCTGCCTCCCTGCTGCCTTCCCAACCACAGGAACCTGCTCCCTGCCTCCCTACTGCCTTCCTAACCACAGGAACCTGCCTCCTGCTGCCAGCACGTCCAAACCACAGGAACCTGCTCCCTGCCGCCTTCCCAACCACAGGAACCTGCTCCCTGCCGCCCTCCCAACCACAGGAACCTGCTCCCTGCCTCCCTCCCAACCACAGGAACCTGCTCCCTGCCTCCCTGCCTCCCTGCCGCCCTCCCAACCACAGGAACCTGCTTCTGCCGTCCTCCCAACCACAGGAACCTGCTCCCTGCCGCCCTCCCAACCACAGGAACATGCTCCCTGCCTCCCTGCTGCCCTCCCAACCACAGGAACCTGCTTCTGCCGTCCTCCCAACCACAGGAACCTGCTCCCTGCTGCCCTCCCAACCACAGGAACCTGCTTCTGCTGCCCTCCCAACCACAGGAACCTGCTCCCTGCTGCCCTCCCAACCACAGGAACCTACTTCCTGCTGCCCTCCCAATCACAGGAACCTGCTCCCTGCTGCCCTCCCAACCACAGGAACCTACTTCCTGCTGCCCTCCCAACCACAGGAACCTGCTCCCTGCCGCCCTCCCAACCACAGGAACCTACTTCCTGCTGCCCTCCCAACCACAGGAACCTGCTCCCTGCTGCCCTCCCAACCACAGGAACCTACTTCCTGCTGCCCTCCCAACCACAGGAACCTGCTCCCTGCCGCCCTCCCAACCACAGGAACCTGCTTCTGCTGCCCTCCCAACCACAGGAACCTGCTCCCTGCTGCCCTCCCAACCACAGGAACCTACTTCCTGCTGCCCTCCCAACCACAGGAACCTGCTCCCTGCCGCCCTCCCAACCACAGGAACATGCTCCCTGCCTCCCTGCTGCCCTCCCAACCACAGGAACCTGCTTCTGCCGTCCTCCCAACCACAGGAACCTGCTCCCTGCTGCCCTCCCAACCACAGGAACCTGCTTCTGCTGCCCTCCCAACCACAGGAACCTGCTCCCTGCTGCCCTCCCAACCACAGGAACCTACTTCCTGCTGCCCTCCCAATCACAGGAACCTGCTCCCTGCCGCCCTCCCAACCACAGGAACCTACTTCCTGCTGCCCTCCCAACCACAGGAACCTGCTCCCTGCCGCCCTCCCAACCACAGGAACCTACTTCCTGCTGCCCTCCCAACCACAGGAACCTGCTCCCTGCTGCCCTCCCAACCACAGGAACCTACTTCCTGCTGCCCTCCCAACCACAGGAACCTGCTCCCTGCCGCCCTCCCAACCACAGGAACCTGCTTCTGCTGCCCTCCCAACCACAGGAACCTGCTCCCTGCTGCCCTCCCAACCACAGGAACCTACTTCCTGCTGCCCTCCCAATCACAGGAACCTGCTCCCTGCCGCCCTCCCAACCACAGGAACCTACTTCCTGCTGCCCTCCCAACCACAGGAACCTGCTCCCTGCCGCCCTCCCAACCACAGGAACCTACTTCCTGCTGCCCTCCCAACCACAGGAACCTGCTCCCTGCCGCCCTCCCAACCACAGGAACCTACTTCCTGCTGCCCTCCCAATCACAGGAACCTGCTCCCTGCCGCCCTCCCAACCACAGGAACCTACTTCCTGCTGCCCTCCCAACCACAGGAACCTGCTCCCTGCCGCCAGCACCCTTCTTGAAATGAGATGTGGCTGACAAACAGACGTGTGGAAAATACTGACCAAGGCTGAAAGAAGAGGTCCTCCTCCTCTCCAGTAACCATGTGGTAGACTAGAAAGACACACACACAACCACACACACCATGCTGTCATATGCCGACATATACACAACCTCCATGTCATTAGATAACACAACACACACACTCAGACACACACACAGAGACGCACGCACACAAAGAGACACACACACAGACACTAACACACAGACACACACACAAAAAGACACACAGACACACACAGACACACAAAGAGACACACAGATGCACATGCACACACACAGACCGACACACGCACACAGACACACACACACACACACACACATAGAGACACACACAGACACAGTCACACACAGAGACACACACAGACACACACACACACAGAGACAAACACAGAGACATACAGTCACACACATAGAGAGACACACACACAAACAGACACACAGAGCCTCAGTGTAGGAGATAGTGTAAATATGTCATCACAGCTGGTGACACGTGTGTGACTGACATGATGTTGGTCCAGAACAGGTGGAAGCAGCGCTGTCTGTCCTGCAGACCCTTCCAGACCCTTCATCTGGTGGTGCATGCTGCATCTGCCCTGATGATGACGATGATGATGATGAGGGCAGATGAGAGGGAGCAGAAGTACATCCTCTGTCATCACCAGGAGCATTAGGACACATTACACAACACAACACAACACATTATCAGTCGTCCATTTTCCTGTCCACCGTGAACCGGGGAGCGGGGGTCTCTCTTTAGGCCCCCTGAGCACTGCTACCATTAGAGGAGCTGACCCTGCAGGCACCTGTAAACACCATGGGCATTATCAGACCCCACACACCTACACACACCCCACACTCCCAGTTACTGACCTGTGTGTTTACATCAGCACACTGCCGGCACGGTGCCAAAGTGGGTGGCACGGCCGCCTCGCAGCAAGAAGGTCCTGGGTCCGAGCCCCGGGGTAGTCCAACTTTGGGGGTGGTCCCGGGTCGTCCTCTGTGTGGAGTTTGCATGTTCTCCCTGTGTCTGCGTGGGTTTCCTCCGGGGGCGCCGGTTTCCTCCCACAGTCCAAAGACATGTAGGTCAGGTGACTCGCCATACTAACTGGTCCCTAGGTGTGTGTGTGTGTGTGTGGGGGGGGGGGGGGGGGGGCTGCATGATGGCCTGGCGGTCTGTCCAGGGTGTCTCCCCGCCTGCCACCCAATGACTGCTGGGATAGGCTCCAGCATCCCCCCGACCCCGATTGGCTTGGATAATGGATGGATGGATGTCAACACACACACACACACACACACACACACACACACACACACACACACACACACACATGACCTGTTATAGCAGTGTATGTTTATGTGTGTATGTATGTGTATAATATATGTATATATGTATGTGTGTGTATGTGTGCATGCATGTGTATATTATATGTATATGTGTGTATGTATGTGTATATTATGTGTATGTATATGTACATGTGTATATGATATGTATGTGTATATTATATGTATACATGTATTTATGTGTACATTATATGTATATGTATGCTTATGTGTACATTATATGTATGTATACATGTGTGTTTGTGTATATTATATGTATATGTATGCTTATGTGTACATTATATGTATGTATACATGTATGTATGTGTATATTATATGTATATGTGTGTATGTATGTGTATATTATGTATATGTATATGTATGTGTGTATATGATATGTATGTGTATATTATATGTATACATGTATGTATGTGTATATTATATGTATATGTATGCTTACGTGTACATTATATGTATGTATACATGTATGTTTGTGTATATTATATGCATATGTATGTTTATGTGTATATTATATGTATGTGTGTATGTGTATATTATATATATATTATATGTATATGTATGTTTATGTGTATATTATATGTATGTATACGTGTAGGTGTGTGTATATTATATGTATGTGTGTGTATGTGTATATTATATGTATGTTTACGTGTCGGTATGTGTATATTATATGTATGTGTGTGTATGTGTATATTATATGTATATTATATGTATATGTGTGTATGTGTGTGTATATATGTATGTGTATATTATATGTATGTGTGTGTATGTGTGTATGTGTGTGTATATATGTATGTGTATATTATGTGTATGTGTGTGCATGTGTATATCATGTGTATACGTGTGTGTATGTGTATGATATAGAAACAGACAGCGACTCACAGGAGAGGTGGTGGGGTGAGTGTCTCAAAGCTGATTCACTTGTGGAGGTTTGGTCCACCTGTGGCAGCATCCTGGATACCTGCCTCAGTAACCCTTTCACAGGACAAGGTTGGAGTCAGTGTGTGTGTGTCTATGTCTGTGTGTGTGTGCGTGTACGTGTGTGTGCATGTGTGCAAATGTACGTATGTACTCTGCATATCTAAGTACGTATATGCGTTTGTGTAGGTGTGTGCAGCATTAGTATGTGAAACCACATGTTTTCATGTGCGCAAGTGTGTGGGTGTTTATTTGCATATAGTGTGTGTTTGTGTGTCTGTGTGATGTGAGTGTTGGTGGTGTATATGGTACATGCACAGTGAGTTTTTGAGTGAGTGTGTGTGTGTGTGTGTATGTATGTGTGTATACACATATGTGTGTACGTGCTCGTCTTCTCAGCGTGTCCCTCATCAGGATGGGTGTCCAGCCACCTGACAGCCGGCCTGCAGGTTCAGTGTCTCTGCAAGGACGGGTCGATGGCCCAGCTTACCATTTACTACGCTGGCACCAGCAGCACAAACAAGAACCAAGATGGCCGCCTGTCTGTCCGTCCGTCAAAGCCCTTCTGTGGTAATTAGGCCTATTTTTATAATGCTGCTCAGATCCGGCCAACTGACCACGGCAGCTTGTTTTTTCTATACTTATACCAACAAAACAATATATACCACAACTGACCAGGAGGGAGAGGAGCAATTGTTCTGACACGTAGACAGGACACACACACACACACACACACACACACACACACACACACACATTTACACACTTTACAGATGCACACACATGCATAAATGCAGCAATGGATGCTGAGACGTGCATGCAGACCCATGTGCCCACACAGTGAGATTGAAATGCAGACCGTCACCGTGTGTCTGATCCTCTGTGTGAGAGTACACATGCTGTAATGACTGCATGAGATAAAAAGCAGTCTCAGCGGCGAGGCCCAAACTCCTCTGTTCCAGCACACTAACATATTCTACACTCCTCTGTTCCAGCACACTAACATATTCTACACTCCTCTGTTCCAGCACACTAACATGTCCTACACTCCTCTGTTCCAGCACACTAACATATCCTACAATCCTCTGTTCCAGCACACTAACATGTCCTACACTCCTCTGTTCCAGCACACTAACATGTCCTACACTCCTCTGTTCCAGAACACTAACATGTCCTACACTCCTCTGTTCCAGCACACTAACATGTCCTACACTCTTCTGTCCCAGCACACTAACATATCCTACACTCCTCTGTTCCAGCACACTAACATATTCTACACTCCTCTGTTCCAGCACACTAACATATCCTACACTCCTCTGTTCCAGCACACTAACATATTCTACAATCCTCTGTTCCAGCACACTAACATGTCCTACACTCCTCTGTTCCAGCACACTAACATATTCTACACTCCTCTGTTCCAGCACACTAACATATTCTACACTCCTCTGTTCCAGCACACTAACATATTCTACACTCCTCTGTTCCAGCACACTAACATGTCCTACACTCCTCTGTTCCAGCACACTAACATATTCTACACTCCTCTGTTCCAGCACACTAACATATTCTACAATGCTCTGTTCCAGCACACTAACATATTCTACAATCCTCTGTTCCAGCACACTAACATGTCCTACACTCCTCTGTTCCAGCACACTAACATGTCCTACAATCCTCTGTTCCAGCACACTAACATATCCTACACTCCTCTGTTCCAGCACACTAACATATTCTACACTCCTCTGTTCCAGCACACTAACATGTCCTACACTCCTCTGTTCCAGCACACTAACATATTCTACACTCCTCTGTTCCAGCACACTAACATATTCTACAATGCTCTGTTCCAGCACACTAACATATTCTACAATCCTCTGTTCCAGCACACTAACATGTCCTACACTCCTCTGTTCCAGCACACTAACATGTCCTACACTCCTCTGTTCAAGCACACTAACATGTCCTACACTCCTCTGTTCCAGCACACTAACATATCCTACACTCCTCTGTTCAAGCACACTAGCATATCCTACACTCCTCTGTTCAAGCACACTAACATATCCTACACTCCTCTGTTCCAGCACACTAACATGTCCTACACTCCTCTGTTCCAGCACACTAACATGTCCTACACTCCTCTGTTCAAGCACACTAACATGTCCTACACTCCTCTGTTCCAGCACACTAACATATCCTACACTCCTCTGTTCAAGCACACTAACATATCCTACACTCCTCTGTTCCAGCACACTAACATGTCCTACACTCTTCTGTCCCAGCACACTAACATATCCTACACTCCTCTGTTACAGGACACTAACATATCCTACACTCCTCTTTTCCAGCAACCTAACATATCCTACACTCCTCTGTTCCAGCCGGTAACATATCCTACACTCCTCTGTTCCAGAATATTAACATATCCTGCACTCCTCTGTTCCAGAATACTAACATATCCTGCACTCCTCTGTTCCAGCATACTAATATATCCTACACTCCTCTGTTCCAGCACGCTAACATATCCTACACTCCTCTGTTCCAGCACACTAACATATCCTACACCCCTCTGTTCCAGCACACTAATATATCCTACTCTTCCGTTCCAGGACACTAACATATCCTACACTCCTCTGTTCCAGCACACTAACATATCCTACACTCCTCTGTTCCAGCACACTAACATATCCTACACTCCTCTGTTCCAGCACACTAACATATCCTACACTCCCCTGTTCCAGAACACTAACATATTCTAAACTCCCCTGTTCCAGCACACTAACATATTCTACACCCGTCTGTACCAGCAAACTAACATATCCTACACTCATCTGTTCCAGCACACTAACATGTCCTACACTCTTCTGTCCCAGCACACTAACATATCCTACACTCCTCTGTTCCAGCATACTAACATATCCTACAATCCTCTGTTCCAGAACACTAACATAGCCTACACTCCTCTGTTCCAACATGCTAACATATCCTACACTCTTCTGTTCCAGCACACTAACATATCCTACACTCCTCTTTTCCAGCAACCTAACATAGCCTACACTCCTCTGTTCCAACATGCTAACATATCCTACACTCTTCTGTTACAGGACACTAACATATCCTACACTCCTCTTTTCCAGCAACCTAACATATCCTACACTCCTCTGTTCCAGCACACTAACATATCCTACACTCCTCTGTTCCAGCACACTAACATATCCTACACTCCTCTGTTCCAGCACACTAACATATCCTACACTCCCCTGTTCCAGAACACTAACATATTCTAAACTCCCCTGTTCCAGCACACTAACATATTCTACACCCGTCTGTACCAGCAAACTAACATATCCTACACTCATCTGTTCCAGCACACTAACATGTCCTACACTCTTCTGTCCCAGCACACTAACATATCCTACACTCCTCTGTTCCAGCATACTAACATATCCTACAATCCTCTGTTCCAGAACACTAACATAGCCTACACTCCTCTGTTCCAACATGCTAACATATCCTACACTCTTCTGTTCCAGGACACTAACATATCCTACACTCCTCTTTTCCAGCAACCTAACATATCCTACACTCCTCTGTTCCAGCACACTAACATATCCTACACTCCTCTGTTCCAGCAACCTAACATATCCTACACTCCTCTGTTCCAGAATACTAACATATCCTGCACTCCTCTGTTCCAGCATACTAATATATCCCAAACTCCTCTGTTCCAGCACGCTAACATATCCTACACTCCTCTGTTCCAGCACACTAACATATCCTACACCCCTCTGTTCCAGCACACTAATATATCCTACTCTTCCGTTCCAGGACACTAACATATCCTACACTCCTCTGTTCCAGCACACTAACATATCCTACACTCCTCTGTTCCAGCACACTAACATATCCTACACTCCTCTGTTCCAGCACACTAACATATCCTACACTCCTCTGTTCAAGCACACTAACATGTCCTACACTCCTCTGTTCCAGCACACTAACATATCCTACACTCCTCTGTTCCAGCACACTAACATATCCTACACTCCTCTGTTCCAGCACACTAACATATCCTACACTCCTCTGTTCAAGCACACTAACATGTCCTACACTCCTCTGTTCCAGCACACTAACATATTCTACACTCCTCTGTTCCAGCACACTAATATATCCTACTCTTCCGTTCCAGGACACTAACATATCCTACACTCCTCTGTTCCAGCACACTAACATATCCTACACTCCTCTGTTCCAGCACACTAACATATCCTACACTCCTCTGTTCCAGCACACTAACATATCCTGCAATCCTCTGTTCCAGAACACTAACATATCCTACAATCCTCTGTTCCAGAACACTAACATATCCTACACTCCTCTGTTCCAGCACACTAACATATCCTACACTCCCCTGTTCCAGAACACTAACATATTCTAAACTCCCCTGTTCCAGCACACTAACATATTCTACACCCGTCTGTTCCAGCAAACTAACATATCCTACACTCCTCTGTTCCAGCATACTAACATATCCTACAATCCTCTGTTCTAGAACACTAACATAGCCTACACTCCTCTGTTCCAGCACACTAACATGTCCTACACTCTTCTGTCCCAGCACACTAACATATCCTACACTCCTCTGTTCCAGCACACTAACATATCCTACAATCCTCTGTTCCAGAACACTAACATAGCCTACACTCCTCTGTTCCAACATGCTAACATATCCTACACTCTTCTGTTCCAGCACACTAACATATCCTACACTCTTCTGTTACAGGACACTAACATATCCTACACTCCTCTGTTCCAGCACACTAACATATCCTACACTCTTCTGTTACAGGACACTAACATATCCTACAATCCTCTTTCCCAGAACACTAACATATCCTACACTCCTCTGTTCCAGCACACTAACATATCCTACATGCCTCTGTTCCAGAATACTAACATATCCTGCACTCCTCTGTTCCAGCATACTAACATATCCTACACTCCTCTGTTCCAGCACTCTAATATATCCTACACTCCTCTGTTCCAGCACACTAAGATGTCCTACACTCCTCTGTTCCAGAACACTAACATATCCTACACTCCTCTGTTCCAGCATACTAACATATCCTACATTCCTCTGTTCCAGCACTCTAATATATCCTACACTCCTCTGTTCCAGCACACTAAGATGTCCTACACTCCTCTGTTCCAGAACACTAACATATCCTACACTCCTCTGTTCCAGCACACTAACATATCCTACACTCCTCTGTTCCAGCACACTAAGATGTCCTACACTCCTCTGTTCCAGCACGCTAACATATCCTACACTCCTCTGTTCCAGCACACTAACATATCCTACACTCCTCTGTTCCAGAACACTAACATATCCTACACTCCTCTGTTCCAGCACACTAACATGTCCTACACTCCTCTGTTCCAGCACACTAACATATCCTGCACTCCTCTGTTCCAGCACACTAACATATCCTACACTCTTCTGTGCCTTCACACTAACATATCCTACACCCTTCTGTTCCTGCACATTAACATATGCTACACTCCTCTGTTCCAGCACACTAACATATCCTACACTCCTCTGTTCCAGCACACTACCATATCCTACACTCCTTTGTTCCAGCACACTAACATATCCTACACTCCTCTGTTCCAGCACACTAACATATCCTACACTCCTCTGTTCCAGAACACTAACATATCCTACACTCCTCTGTTCCAGCACACTAA
>NC_079228.1:39982195-39987195 GCF_029633865.1 Lampris incognitus | reverse complement strand
TCTGTCTCTCTCTCTTTTGCACACTCATGCAGCTGCACAGTGACCGTAGCACCGGTGCGCAGTCGCTCGCTGTGGGAGTCGGCGCAGAAGTTGGCGCCGGCGCCGGGCCGAGGGGTTTGGTGCAGAGTGGAGCGGAACAGAGTTGGATGTTTTTCCCGTCCGGCTGCTGTAACACCCGCACGGCTCTCCGCCCCAGTCGCCACGCAGGCGTCTGCAGTCCGGGTCGGGCCGGATCCGAGCGTCTCTGAGCCGGCTTGTTGCGCATGTGTACGTTTGTCCTTTTCAGCGGCTGTGTTGACCGTAACGAGGCCACTTAACACCCTTTACCCGTCACACACGCACGCGCACGCACGCACACGCACGGGTTTTTTCTCTCTCCGTATAATCGATCCGGCCTCTGCGTGCGTGCGTGCGTGTGCGTGTGCGTGTGTGCAGCAGCTGGTGCATCATACACTGTGTGAAGAACACTCCCGAGGACACTTAACTGAAATGCGCGAGTCCGGGACACATTTCCTCGTGCGCCTTTCACGTTTTTTTGGGAAAAAAAATTCTGGCGTTATAGTTTCACACACACGCAATCACACGCACACATACACAACACCACGTAATTTCATTATAAGTGGGTGCGGGTGCGCAAATACATGACTGTGTGTGTGTGTGTGTGTGTGTGTGTGTGTGTGAGACTGATTCCACGATTTCCCCACATGCTGTGGCTGGTGCGTATTGGATTTCCAGTCATTTAGTGAGAAGATGTTCTCCCGTCCTGTGACAGGAGGCAGGCTGCATGTTGGCTGAGAGGAGACGTCAGCTCCCCGACACGCTACCACTCTGTTGGTTTATTTATTTACCTCACCTTTACGAGACAGCGACGTGGGAAGGCAGACAGGAAGGAGAGAGAGCGAGAGAGCGCGCGAGAGAGAGGGATGACATGCAACAGAGGTCGCCGGCTGGAATCGAACCGGTGACGTCGTGACCGCGTGATCACGTGGTATGCGCCGTATGACCGTTCGGGTACGGAGGCGCCCCGCCTACCTTCCATTTTAAGGCTGACAGTCTGGTTCTCTTTACTCCCCGTCAATCTGACACCCAGACATTTTCCCATAGTGTTAAAATGGACCCGGTGTGTTTTGGTTTACTCCACAAGTGATTTCTACCTTCTGCCGTGTGACGTCATATCTGTCAGCCATGGACAGATGTTTACATCCGGCGGTGGTATGTGGTCATGACAGTACTGGATCCCTCTGCACCTGCTGTTTCTACGTCATCACTCTGTTGAACTCCCTGTAGTAAAGAAATGCAGCCACGGTGGTGTTTGTGTGTAATATGACGTAATGAGCTGTGTTTTTGTCTTATTTACATTGTAGAAACAATGTAAGCAAGAAACAGTGTAACAGATGTAACAAGCACAAACAATGTAACAAACGTAACAAGCACAAACAATGTAACAAATGTAACAAGCACAAACAATGTAACAAACGTAACAAGCTCAAACAATGTAACAAATGTAACAAGCTCAAACAATGCAACACATGTAACAAGCACAAACAATGTAACAAATGTAACAAGCTCAAACAACGTAACAAATGTAACAAGCACAAACAACGTAACAAATGTAACAAGCTCAAACAACGTAACAAATGTAACAAGCACAAACAATGTAACAAATGTAACAAGCACAAACAATGTAACAAGAGCCAGTTGTCAGATTGTCAGATACTTACAGGTTTTGTCTTGTTTTTCTCAAGTAAAGCTCTGGAAAAAAAACAAACAAAACCAATTTTGATGCAAGTTGGTGGCTGAAGTCCCAGCTGAAATATTTTACTATATCCCATAATACATTACTACCTTCCAAAAGGCCCAGGGTCTGCTTGCAGCAAAAAAAAAAAAAAATCAAAAAAACAAAAAAAAGTTTTCACCTATCTTTTATTGGACTGGTGGGAAGGTTGGAAATGCATTTTCTGCAAGATTTCCAAATTCAAATTTGTCTGTAGATTAAACAGCTGCAAATGTCAGATATTGGTAAGATCGGTGTCGATGAGCGGTAGTTTAACAACTTAATGGTTCTGTGTTATGCATTATTTACACTATGGCTTTTAGCTCGATGTCTAAAGCACGCTGAGCTGGTGGTGAACTAAGGTGAGGCCTCATGAAGTAGCCTCCATGTCCTGCCAGCGTGCCAGGGAGCAAGGCACTGCATGCCGTTTTTAGCTCGTGCCCTTTTATAGGTTGTGTTATTTTCTGTGGATAACAGATAACCAACGCCTCCAATGTGATGGACAAGAGCAAATCCAGTTGGTTCATAAATGGGTCCAGTTAAGAACCAGTACTGGAAAATGAGTCCTGCACCCAGATAGAATCCGGATGTGGGCCACTTCAGGCAATGATGCGGCACTGATGGCCTTCTTTTGGCCCTGACAAAATGGATGTGAGCCTAAAGTGGCCCACATGTATAAGAGCAAATATGGCCCAAATATGCCAAATCAAATGTGGGCCTTTTTTGGGCAAAGATGCGGTGCTCTGGGCAACATGTGGTCTGGATGTGACCCTGAAGTGGCCCGTGTGGTAAATGGTGAATATGGCCCAAATATCACAAAAAATATGGGCCACCTTTGGAAAATATGTGGCACATGCGACATTGCTATGGCTTGGTTCTGGCCCAGATCTCGCAAACAGGAGCGGACCACCCAACTGCCATCATTCGGTATGTGGGCCGAATGAAAGTGTCGGGTGTGGGGCAGGTCTGGGCCACAGCAGTTTTGCTAGCTGGGCAGGGTTTCTCCAGGCTGCAGTTTCAGACAGTGGACATGAATCCTTTCATGTGCATGCACTGTTGCATTGCATGCACTGTTGCAGTACCCGCATGTGCGCAGCGACAGGTGCAGCGTATGAGTCCACACCGGGGACTGCTGAGCGGACGGCTACGGGGGGAGATCCACCATCGATTTCTCACATCTCAGGACTCTGAAAGATGCAAAGCTGCAGGCAGTCAGTTGTGGGAGACAGATTACATAAGTTTGAATGAAGGGGGGGGGGGCTCATAAGGAAAGAGAGAGAGTCGTGGCCGAGACCGTGCAGGGGGAGAGTGATGTGAATTAGATCGGATTCTGAAAGCCTTTTTAGAATTTGGACTTTTGAGAAGCCCTCCCATTTCATTTTAAACACAGTTCCAGCTTGATGTGTGACTCTTTGGGTCTTGACTTCACAACTGCCGTCGTGTTAAGTAGCATCATGTGGGTGCAGCTTACAGGAGGGCGTAGATTCTAATTTAAAGGCCCAGTCTGTGATTAATGTGACCATAGAGAAAGGAGGTATAATTGCAGAGTTTGAGTTATAGGTGTGAAATAGTCTTGTTGTGTGGGCGTCATGTGATGGGGATGTGGGGTGTGGGATGTGGGATGTGGGATGTGGGATGTGGGACGTGAGATGTGGGATGTGGGGTGTGGGGTGTGGGATGTGGCATGTGGGACGTGAGATGTGGGATGTGGGGTGTGGGATGTGGGGTGTGGGGTGTGGAATGTGGGGTGTGGGATGTGGGGTGTGGGATGTGGGGTGTGGAATGTGGGGTGTGGGATGTGGGGTGTGGGATGTGGGGTGTGGGGTGTGGGATGTGGGGTGTGGGGATGTAGGGTGTGGGGTGTGGAGTGTGGGGTGTGGGACGCTGGATGTGGGATGTGGGATGTGAGGTGTGGGATGTGGGGATGTAGGGTGTGG
Source organism: Lampris incognitus (assembly GCF_029633865.1). Lineage (NCBI taxonomy): Eukaryota > Metazoa > Chordata > Actinopteri > Lampriformes > Lampridae > Lampris > Lampris incognitus. Next base: position 39,983,484 of record NC_079228.1, on the reverse strand, counting down.
GATGTGGGGTGTGGGATGTGAGATGTGGGGTGTGGGATGTGGGGTGTTGGATGTGGGGTGTGGGATGTGGGGTGTGGGATGTGGGGTGTGCGGTGTGGGATGTGGGGATGTAGGGTGTGGGATGTGGGGTGTGGGATGTGAGATGTGGGGTGTGGGATGTGGGGTGTTGGATGTGGGGTGTGGGGTGTGAGATGTGGGGTGTGCGGTGCGGGGTGTGGGGTGTGGGATGTGAGATGTGGGGTGTGGGATGTGGGGTGCGGGGTGTGGGATGTGGGATGTGTGGGGTGTGGGGGTGTGGGGTGTGGAGTGTGGGGTGTGTCGTGTGGGGACGTGGGGTGTGGGATGTAGGATGTGTGGGATGTGGGACGTGGGGTGTGGGATGTGGGATGTGAGGTGTGGGGTGTGGGATGTGAGATGTGGGGTGTTGGGTCTGGGATGTGGGGTGCGGGGTGTGGGATGTGGGGTGTGGGATGTGGGGTGTGGGATGTTGGGTCTGGGATGTGGGATGTGGGGTGTGAGATGTGGGGTGTGCGGTGCGGGATGTGGGGTGTAGGATGTGGGATGTGGAATGTGGGATGTGGGGTGTGGGATGTGGGGATGTAGGGTGTGGGATGTGGGATGTAGGGTGTGGGATGTGGGATGTAGGGTGTGGGATGTGGGGTGTGGGATGTGGGATGTAGGGTGTGGGATGTGGGATGTGGGGTGTGGGATGTGGGATGTGGGGTGTGGGATGTGGGATGTGGGATGTGGGGTGTGGGATGTGGGGTGTGGGATGTGGGATGTAGGGTGTGGGATGTGAGGTGTGGGATGTGGGATGTAGGGTGTGGGATGTGGGATGTAGGGTGTGGGATGTGGGATGTGGGGTGTGGGATGTGGGATGTGGGGTGTGGGATGTGGGATGTGGGATGTGGGGTGTGGGATGTGGGGTGTGGGATGTGGGATGTAGGGTGTGGGATGTGAGGTGTGGGATGTGGGATGTAGGGTGTGGGATGTGAGGTGTGGGATGTGGGATGTGGGATGTGGGTCTGTCCAGCCAGCACTGATGTGACCAAACCTTTCACAGCGTCACACAACATTAGAAACGGAGAGTTAGTTGTTGTGTACTGTTAGTCCTCGTGTTTAGACACCTGTCTGTCAGTCTGGGAGAGGCGGCAGCTTCCTGTGCTGTGGTCTGTAGTCGTCGGCAGGGCGGCGACTCTTGGGTTCACACCTGAATTCAGGACTGCGGCTTTAATGCTTCGTTAAAAACAGGATTCATGTCAGTTGTTGTTTGCTTTGCTCTGCAAACA
>NC_079228.1:39974695-39977195 GCF_029633865.1 Lampris incognitus | reverse complement strand
GTTTGGTGTCTCTGATGGGTTTTTGTCTCGTCACAATAACCGTGTCAGCGTATGTTGACGTATTGTGTTTGTAGTACTCGAACGTGGACTCGGCCTCAAATCCACATTTTGAAGGTCTCGGTCTCGTGCCGGACTCCGCAGCAGACTGGCTCGGTTAGGGCGGCAGGTGCTCATGATTAATCTTTTAAGACCTGTCGATGCAAGACGTTAATTTACCTTTTTGTTTTTGAAATGCATTAAAAGCTTTCGCTGAGGAGATCCTGGGGTGCAGCTTGCCTTTCATGATGAACCGATGCCTCTGGCACGTCGCAGAAATGGAAGATGAAACAGTTCCTCCTTGGCGGAGGACAAAAAAGCCTGAATGGATATTACGGTGCTGTGAAACTGTGTGTAACTCCAGTTACAGTCATGGTGTTTGATTGGACTTGTACTGTCCTGGTGTCTTTTCTCCAGTTTTTGGTCCCATTGGTCTTGAGCTGGACTCACCACATTAAACCGCATTAAAGGTAGAATGAGAAGGATTTTCCTTCTTTCCCCGCTAGACCTGTGTGGCGGTGTCTGTTTCTGCATCTGCAGAGACCCGATCCTCCGTCTGTTCTGCATCTGCAGAGACCCGGTCCTCCATCTGTTTCTGCATCTGAAGAGACCCTGTCCATCTGTTTCTGCATCTGCAGAGACCCGGTCCTCCATCTGTTTCTGCATCTGCAGAGACCCGGTCCTCCATCTGTTTCTGCATCTGCAGAGACCTGGTCCTCCGTCTGTTTCTGCATCTGCAGAGACCTGGTCCTCCGTCTGTTTCTGCATCTGCAGAGACCGGTCCTCCGTCTGTTTCTGCATCTGCAGAGACCCGGTCCTCCATCTGTTTCTGCATCTGAAGAGACCCAGTCCTCCATCTGTTTCTGCATCTGAAGAGACCCTGTCCTCCATCTGTTTCTGCATCTGCAGAGACCCGGTCCTCCATCTGTTTCTGCATCTGCAGAGACCCTGTCCTCCATCTGTTCCTGCATCTGCAGAGACCCGTCCTCCGTCTGTTTCTGCATCTGCAGAGACCCGGTCCTCCATCTGTTTCTGCATCTGAAGAGACCCTGTCCTCCGTCTGTTTCTGCATCTGCAGAGACCCGGTCCTCCATCTGTTTCTGCATCTGAAGAGACCCTGTCCTCCGTCTGTTTCTGCATCTGCAGAGACCCGGTCCTCCATCTGTTTCTGCATCTGCAGAGACCCAGTCCTCCGTCTGTTTCTGCATCTGCAGAGACCCTGTCCTCCATCTGTTTCTGCATCTGCAGAGACCCTGTCCTCCGTCTGTTTCTGCATCTGCAGAGACCCGGTCCTCCATCTGTTTCTGCATCTGCAGAGACCCAGTCCTCCGTCTGTTTCTGCATCTGCAGAGACCCTGTCCTCCATCTGTTTCTGCATCTGCAGAGACCCTGTCCTCCGTCTGTTTCTGCATCTGCAGAGACCCTGTCCTCTGTCTGTTTCTGCATCTGAATAGACCCTGTCCTCCATCTGTTTTCTGCATCTGAAGAGACCCTGTCCTCCATCTGTTTCTGCATCTGCAGAGACCCGATCCTCCATCTGTTTCTGCATCTGCAGAGACCCTGTCCATCTGTCTTCTGCATCTGCAGAGACCCGGTCCTCCGTCTGTTTCTGCATCTGCAGAGACCCGGTCCTCCATCTGTTTCTGCATCTGCAGAGACCCGATCCTCCATCTGTTTCTGCATCTGCAGAGACCCGGTCCTCCATCTGTTTCTGCATCTGCAGAGACCCGGTCCTCCGTCTGTTTCTGCATCTGCAGAGACCCTGTCCTCCGTCTGTTTCTGCATCTGCAGAGACCCGGTCCTCCGTCTGTTTCTGCATCTGAAGAGACCCGGTCCTCCATCTGTTTCTGCATCTGCAGAGACCCAGTCCTCCGTCTGTTTCTGCATCTGCAGAGACCCGGTCCTCCATCTGTTTCTGCATCTGAAGAGACCGTCCTCCATCTGTTTCTGCATCTGCAGAGACCCTGTCCTCCGATCTGTTCTGCATCTGCAGAGACCCGGTCCTCCGTCTGTTTCTGCATCTGCAGAGACCCTGTCCTCCATCTGTTTCTGCATCTGCAGAGACCCTGTCCTCCAGTCTGTTTCTGCATCTGCAGAGACCCTGTCCTCCGTCTGTTCTCTGTCATCTGCAGAGACCCGGTCCTCCATCTGTTTCTGCATCTGCAGAGACCAGTCCTCCGTCTGTTTCTGCATCTGCAGAGACCCTGTCCTCCATCTGTTTCTGCATCTGCAGAGACCCTGTCCTCCGTCTGTTTTCTGCATCTGCAGAGACCCTGTCCTCCATCTGTTTCTGCATCTGCAGAGACCCTGTCCTCCCGTCTGTTTCTGCATCTGCAGAGACCCTGTCCTCCATCTGTTTCTGCATCTGCAGAGACCCTGTCCTCCGTCTGTTTCTGCATCTGCAGAGACCCTGTCCTCTGTCTGTTTCTGCATCTGAATAGACCCTGTCCTCCATCTGTTTCTG
>NC_079228.1:39962295-39974495 GCF_029633865.1 Lampris incognitus | reverse complement strand
GTTGCCGCTTGCAGAGTGGGAGACGCGGGTTCGCGTCCCGGCTGTGGAGACTGTCTCCCAGCCTGCCCCCTCGCATTCGCTACAGTATTGGCATCTGCCGCCAACTGACTGCTGGGATAGGCTCCAGCATCTCTGCTGGGATAGGCTCCAGCATCTCTGCTGGGATAGGCTCCAGCATCTCTGCTGGGATAGGCTCCAGCATCTCCGCGAGACGCGGCTTGGATAATGGGATGGAATTTTATTAGGGCCCTTTCATCTCCTATGTACCACAGTCATCAGTGATAGATAGATCGATTCATGGTTCTGATTATTTGAGAATGTAGATTATGGTCCATTTCAATACATAGTTAAAATATCAGAGAAAATGCAACGCCTTTCTTATTGCCTCCCAGACCGTGTTGGTTGAATTTGTTCCCGCAGAGGTGAAAAATCACTCTGACATTTACAGCAAACGCCGAGATAAAATGCATCAGCGTGCATAAAGAGAGAACAAGAGAACGAATCAACATTCGACATTTCCCCACACAACACACATAACGTACACTGATAAAAGTAGACCATTTTACCCTGCTGGAGAGGTGGTAGTAATTAGTCCTCAAATCATTATTTCTACAGTAAGGGTTTTCTCTATGCGCAGTGGCAGTAATTATTCATCAAATCATTAACAAAGGGAAACGGGCTTAAAACCGTACGTTTTGTCCTCTGTCCTCACCGGCTGCTTAAAAGAGACGTGTTGAGTGCATTATTGATCAATTCAAATCAAGCTGTTTTTTTGTTGTTGATCAAAATGTTGCTGTATATTCATTTGACCACTTAAACCCTGTTTGCACTTGGTTTTCAAATGTGTTTTGGGGGGCGATTGGATCACAAGTGGACAGCGAGACACATCGCTTGTTTACACCTGTGTCGATCATGCGTCTCCAAATGCGTCCTGCTGACCACCTGTGATCAGATTTCGTTACTCCGAAGAAGAAGAATTCCTGTTACGTCCTTGTTGGGGACACATTAGTGTTTACGCTACAAAAGATATGTGGTCAAATGCGTCCCAGACCACCTTGGCAAGTGGTTTGAGTAACCGGTTCACAAAACGTTTTGGTGGTCATTTACACTTGTATTTATCGCTGTCCACGTGTCATCCGATGGCAAAAAACACATTTTAAAACCCGGTGTAAACGGGGTCTTACAGTACTAGTGAGCTGAGGTGTCTGCACACATTCTTCTCAGCAAGTGCAAAAAGAGAAAGGCAAGACTGCGGAGCAATATGCATGGCATTCCTCCACTGCAGAGTACTAAATAACTGAGAGGGTTATTTGGCTTAGATGTCCAAATGTCATGAATATCTGGAAGGGTAGGCCCTCTGTGGACCGCAGGGTGCTTTTTCTTCATCTATAAAGAAGATACATCTCCTTTACTAGCAATACCACACATTGAAGTTACTGGCTTTCTCACTGTATACCTTGCACATAATGACTGAGTGTGAAATTTGTCATTGTCAATATTGGCAATACTTAAAATGTATGACAGTCATGCTCTTCCTGCTATGTTGTCAAAATTATGCAGACAAGCTCAGAAGGGTAATTAGCCAAAGTATATGTAAATGACTGTCGATGGGGCAAATGTAACCAACTAGCTTCAGAGAACAGAAGGAAATTTATTTTCTGAAAGTGCCTCCAGCCAAATAAAAACAGTCAATGCTGCAGTATCCTGCGAGATCATTTTCAGAGTAGAACGCATGCGGTATTCGTCTGTCCACATCCCCTGTAGCCTTCAAAGTCTTTGTATAGAGAGTTGTACTAATGCAACAGGGGATTGGATGCGCAGTTCTGTAATGTGTTCCAGTTCACCACATCTGATGACAAGAGAACAGAAGGGTTCAGGTGTAAAACTTAGGTTCAGATTTTTTTCACTGCAAAATTTTGTGGTAGCAGTGTTTCCTTGGTATTCATTTAGCAGCGGCGCACCACCACGGCAAGGAGATTTACCACCACTGCAAGAGACATGTGAAATTAACATAAACACTTACCTAAAACAAAGCAGAAAACAACAGTCCTGTGTTTTAGAAGTAATGATTATATTACGATTAAAATCATTTTAGCAAACCTCGACTTGACTCATAACTTAGGCATAGACATAAAGATCAAATGTAGAACCGTCACTCAAAAGCACCACAGCTGGGGGGTATCCAGGTGGCGTAGCGGTCTATTCCGTTGCCTACCAACACGGGGATCGGCGGTTTGAATCCCGGTGTTATCTCCGGCTTGGTCAGGTGTCCCTACAGACACAATTGGCCATCTGCGGGTGGGAAGCCGGATGTGGGTATGTGTCCTGGTCACTGCACTAGTGCCTCCTCTGGTTGGTTGGGGCACCTGTTTGGGGGGGAGGGGGAACTGGGGGGAATAGCGTGATCCTGCTACGCGCTACGTCCCCCTGGTGAAACTCCTCACTGTCAGGTGAAAAGAAGCGGCTGGTGACTCCACATGTATCGGAGGAAGTATGTGGTAGTTTGCAGCCCTGCCCAGATCAGCAGAGGGGGTGGAGCAGCAACCGAGACACCTCGGAAGGGTGGGACATTGGCCGGGGAGAAAAGGGCCCCCCCCCCCAAAAAAAGCACCACAGCTGCACAAAAATGACTGCGGAAACACTGTTGTAAACTGGTATTGAAAACAGTCAATTAGGCAACATTTATGTACAACACACATTGAACTTTTTAATGGTGGCAAGTGAACACTCGAGGGACCATCTACCTGTGTTACTGGTACCTGCGGGACATTCAGTGGGACACAGATTGACAAGCACAAAGTTTGTTTTCACTTCTTATGTGTGGGATATGTGAAAACAAGCATATAAGGTGCATTTCACAGACAGGGCTCCCAAATTACCCAAATGTTAATTAACATCGCATATCTTAAGCCTCAGTTCAACCAACCGCTAACGTCGTCCATCCAAATTTATACCATATTACTTCATTAAGTCATGTACAGCTAAACTAATTTTATTCTACATTTCAGTTCAACACGCGTACCTAGGCAGCGTTACGGCAAACTCTGTGATTACTGTCATCGGGCTAGCTAACTTCTTTTGTTCTTTTTGCCCACCAATAGTTGCCATCCCACCAGATCATTAGAAATATTGCTTGCATTAATAACAAAGCCCAGCAAGGTAGGTTAAGTTTTAACAGATTATCAACTCCAGTAACAATATAAATATGTTTTAGTACTGTATGAAAAAATTACTTATACCCTTCAATTTCAACGGTTATCTCAGGGAAAATATTCTTACTGTTGTCTCTACATGATCTGCCATCTTGCTGAAAACATCTCGTTTAGACATCTTGTGTCCCAGACAGAATCCGGATGTGGGCCACTTCAGGCAGTGATGCGGCACTGCTGGTCTTCTTCTGGCCCTGACAAAATGGATGTGAGCCTGAAGTGGCCCACGTGTAATAGCAAATATGGCCCAAATATGCCAAATCACATGTGGGCCTTTTTTGGCAAAGATGCGGTGTTCTCGGCAACATGTGATCTGGATGTAGCCCTGAAGTGGCCCGTGTGGTAAATGGTGAATATGGCCCAAATATCACAAAACAAATATGGGCCACCTTTGGCAAATATGTGACACATGCGGCATTGCTATGGCTTGGTTCTGGTCCGGATCTGGCAAATGGTAGCGGACTGCCCAAGTGCCATCATTCCACATGGTATGTAGGCCGGATGAAAATGTCGGTGTGGGACGGGCCCAGGCCACAGTAATATTGCTGTCTGGGGTGGTTCTGTATGATTTGGACAACTTCAAGTTACCTCCCCCCCTTTCATGTTACACCCCGTCTTGAAGTCAGCAGATAGACCATTCTCCTTTTGTGTGCTATGTTATGCGCCGAAAAATAAAACAAACATGAAACCGTCCAGACTCACAGCGCCAGTGCACCTGATGCGAAAAATAGGTGCGCTGTCTCTTTAATTGTTGTCCTGTCATAGTATAAAAGGTGGTGCACTCTGTATGTGTAGTACTGCACTCGGCTGTGTAGTACTAAACGTTCCTACCAAGCATCCCTCTCAGAGAGTGAGTGACCACAATTTGTGACGCCAGGGAACTGCCGCCTAGGGAAAAAGAGGAAAAAGCTGTTGATGAAGTCATGGCCGAGAAGATGGAATCAGCATGGATTATACATTTATAAATACATTTATACACAAGTACACACAAATCTGGTCCGTGACGCTTCCCAGTCAGCTAGCTCTCATTGGCTATTGCGGGTTTCTCCTCACTATTCCATCGCTGTTCCTTTCACAGTACAGGAGACTCCGATGTTTTCCAGAGAATGGGTACTGATGCAGTCTGGAGGGATTCAGTGATGACTGAGTGGAAGACAGGGTGGAGTTCCATGGCACATGTCTTGAGCATCCATCTCAGGGGGCTTGTCAGGCTTGCAACTCCACAGTTGCCGTCGGACGTCCTCTTCTGTGAAGAGGGTGAGGTGTGTCTGCTCAGGGGTGGGTAGAGTCCTTAGCAGCTTCAGGCCATCTGTTGCCATCCCAGCTGATATCTTACCCCGGCCGTGGAAAAGAGGAAAGCAGGGGAGGGGTGCACACCAGATTGAGTAAACATCCCTTCAGCCCTCCTCTTCCCTCGATCGTATTGTCTAATGTGCAAGCTTTCCGGAGTAAGGTGGATGTGCTACATGCCAGGTGCCTGGTGGAGAAGGCCTTTTGGGAGGCTTGTGTCATCGCCCTGACCAAAACCTGGCTGAGTTTGTGACGATGATGTGTTGGCCTCGACAACTTCACCATCATCAGGGCGGACAGGAAGAGGGAATCGGGTAAGGAAAGGGGTGGCAGTGTTTGCATCTACGTTAACAACCGATGGCGTAGTAACATCAAGATCCGTAACAAAATCTGTACCCAAGACCTGGCGATGCTAACACTATCTATGTGCCCTTTTTACCGTCCGATGGAATTTATCACTGTGGTGATCCGCTGTGTTTGCATTCCATCCAGCGTTAACAACAAAGCCGCAACTGAGCTAGCAGCCTTTAGCGCCCAGGCTACGCAAGATAAATACCCCGAAGCTCCAGTGTTCGTTTTGGAAGACTTGCCCCGACAAGAAGGGGAAGCACGTTGGATTTATGCTATGGTAACTTCACCGATGCCTACGTGGCCCGAGCACAGCCACCTCTGGGCTCCGTGGACCACAACGCCGTCTTCCTGCTTCCGTAATACAAACAAACACTGAAATATCATAAGCCCCAAACATACAGCATCAACCAGTGGTCCAAGGATTCAACTGCACAACTGTAGGGGTCCCTTGCATGCACTGACGGGAACATTTTTGAGGTAATCTGAATGACAGGGTTGTGACATCACAGATTACGTCAAGTGTTGTATATCAACCACTGCCCTATTCAGAACAGTAAAGAGGTATCCCAACTCAAAATCGTGACTCACCCCCCCACAATAAACACGGACTAAAGGAGAAACAACAGGGTTTTCACCGTAAAGACTGGGTTTCCCTCAAAGCCATAAACCACTCTGTGAAAATGACATCAGGAAAGCCAAGCTCAGATATAAGGACATACTCAAACAAGATTTTAGCAATAGGAACACAAAGCGGGCTTTTCACAGGGTGAGGACACTTACAGGGAACAAGAAACCCAACATACCATCACTTGCTGACCCCGCCTCATTCACCAGAGATCTGAATACTTTTCTGCCTGCTGTGACACCTACAACTGCTCCAACAAGTGTGAGAGACTGCAGAGGATGCAGCTCCGGCATCAGTCACATCCTCATTGATTGATACACTGGCAATCGATCCATTTTGGGACCTTCAAACACGCTGTATACAAACATGTTGTCTGTGACACTTGGCTGGCGAGCACTCTGATGTCTTTACCTCCTCACCTCACCTAGGTCGTCCGTCAGGGCGCCCCCTATAGGGTTTCTGTTGTGCATGTTTGTTTAAAGCAGGGGGCGCTACTCCACATGCAGTTCTATGGTTCTCCACTAACTGGAGATTTTGTCTTTCCATTGTCAAGATGCATTGATCATCTGCAAAGCCACGATGTCCCCGGTCCATAACATCAGTCTATGGATGAATGGGCCTAGGACTACTGCTACCCATAGAAACAGCAGGATTTATTATGGAGGTCTACTCCTCTAGAGCCGCCGTGTTCTGCCCTGTTGTCTGCTGACAACCTTAACAGGATTACCACTTGGAGGGTGTGGCTCTTCACCACGCACGGATGGTCACTCATCATGGAGAGGCTATATTTTGCGCTTCACAGGATGCTGGGGTGTATGGAGACCAGTCGAGGACGCCACGAAAGGCCATCTAGGACGGGTACTACTCCTATACTTAACCCCTGAACCCGTTTGATGTCTTTAGTTAGAGTTTGAATGTGTGACCTTCGGTTCAGCAGTGCGTCAGACTCCCACATGGTAACAAAGAAAGAAGCTTTAGCTTGAAAGCCAGCATGGTAAAGCAGTTGTACTCTGTAGCCCACTCTTCACTACACACACACACACACACACACACACACACAACCACTTTCAGTAGTCTATCGGCGACTTTGCAGCGCTTCCTGGGTAGGCAGTCCCGTTTTGCCAACCATGTGAGCAAGAACTGACCTTGCCGGGGCGCCCCGGTGGCTCACCTGGTGGAGAGGTTCCACGTAAGGCGGAGTCCTTAGCGCAGCAGCTGGGTTCGATCCGGCCCGAGCCCTTTGCTGCATGTCATCCTGTCTCTCTCTCTCTACTATCACTATCCAATAAAAAGAAAAGACAGAAAATGCCAAGAAAAAACCTCTTAAAAGAAATGACCTTGCCTCTTCCTCCGCAGTCACCACATGTCTGATGCCATGAAAAGGCAGCGTCCTGTGAGATGAACGATGCACATTTCTCCAAATATCTCACGTTCTATGTCTCCGGATATACACGGGGCTCCGATAAGGTTTTCTGAGGTTAGGACCCCCCCCCCCCACCCCATTTTGATTTCATTGAAAACTACAAACAAAAACGCGAGTCGGCAACGAAAAAGAGTCAACAACTTACCACCAAGAATCCAGAACAGTTTATTGTCATTTCTGTCACAAAAGAAACAGAAGTTGGTTTCAGCCAGCCCGCAGCAGTGCAACACAAAAACCAAACAAAAACACAAACGGTGAACAACACAGTCCCTTCAGTGCAACACATGGCACATGTGTCGACACTCCCCCCGCTGAACGTGTGTTACTGTAGTATTTCATTCACGCTGCTGAAGCCTTCACCGAAAGCTCCCTATGGAGGTGCAGGGCCAGCTATACGGCGTCGTCCCTCAAGGTCTGGAGAGTGTGTGCCTGACAAAAGACACAGTAAGAGTCCTCTGGTTGGTCTGGGCACCTGTTCGGGGGGGGGGGTAGTGTGATCCTCCCACGAGCTACGTCCCCCTGGTGAAACTCCTCACTGTCCGGTGAAAAGAAGTGGCTGGTGACTCCACATGTATGGGAGGAGGCACGTGGTAGTCTGCAGCCCTCCCCGGATCAGCAGAGGGGGTGGAGCAGAGACCGGGGTAATTAGCCAATATGATTGGGGAGAAAAGGGAGACAGTAATCCGTATGTAGATATGGATAAAGGGTTAAAAAGTTGTCTTTGAAGAAAAAGCAGTGAGAATGGCAGAGTCGGTATATTAGTGCATAATGAAATATTTATGGATGTTTTTTTTCTGTCGAGGTGTGTCGGTATCATAACAAGCTTGTTTCCCGATGAAGACAGATCTGGGCTGATGCGGTTTTGTTTGTTTTGTAACGTGTTTTGTGAAATGGAGACGTCTCCCCCCGTTTATTTCTGTCTCTCGTTCACTCTGTCCTGACGGAATGACAACGCAAGCAGACGGTGTCGAGCGGAACTCTGTCCCCGTGCGTCACCTGTACCCCCATCTGTCTGTCTGGCCGGCCTTGTGTTATGTTGCGCTGTCTTTCTTTCTGGGTCCGTTGCTTGCCAGTCTGTGTGTCGGTACTCCCCTTGTCTCCCAGAAAGGTGAGTCGGTTCACCTGGACACGATGTTTAGTGGCAGAGACGTTTCATCATCTGAGTGACCTCTTCAGTCTCAGCTGACTGCAGGTACCCCACCCTTTGTATTGTTTATAAGGGTGGGGCACCTGCAGTCACTGTATTGTTTATAAGGGTGGGGTACCTGCAGTCACTGTATTGTTTATAAGGGTGGGGGTACCTGCAGTCACTGCAGTGTTTATAAGGGTGGGGTACCTGCAGTCACTGTATTGTTTATAAGGGTGGGGGTACCTGCAGTCACTGTATTGTTTATAAGGGTGGGGGTACCTGCAGTCACTGTATTGTTTATAAGGGTGGGGTACCTGCAGTCACTGTATTGTTCATAAGGGTGGGGGTACCTGCAGTCACTGTATTGTTTATAAGGGTGGGGTACCTGCAGTCACTGTATTGTTCATAAGGGTGGGGGTACCTGCAGTCAGCTGAGACTGAAGACGTCACTTAGACGATGATGACACTTTTCTCTCGATAAGCGTTGTGTCCTGATGAACTGGTTCAACTTTCTGGGGTTTCCTTACCTGGACTATTGAGCATCAAGTCAAGTCAGTGTTATTTGTATCGCTCAATATCACAAATGACAAATTTGCCTCAAGGAGCTTTACAGCTACACAACATCCTGTCCTTAGACCCTCGCATCAGATAAGGAACAACTCCCTAAAAACCCTTTAACAGGGAGAAAACAACCCAGGAAGAAACTTCAGGGAGAGCAACAGAGGAGAAGCTCTCTCCCAAGATGGACACCGTGCAATGGATGTTGTGTTTACACAATTTATACGATACAACATTGAAAGAAGATAACACCGTTATAATGGAAGTATTACATTTATGAAGAATATGATGAGCAGGATGCCAAGCAGTGTCCAGACGCCACCGGAACAAACCAGGACTCGGGCCAAGCGACCAGCGTCACCATGTTAAAAAAAACCCCAGGATAACAAAATTATTTGGATTTACAAGATATATAAAAAGAAAATGTGATGAGGGGGATGCCAAGCAGCGTCCAGGTGGCGACCACCATCACATACTCTATGATCCCATACTCTATAATCTATACTCTAGCTATATACTATGATCTATACTCTATAATCTATACTCTAGCTATATACTATGATCTATACTCTATAATCTGTACTCCATAATCTATACTCTAGCTATATACTATGATCTATGCTCTATAATCTATACTCTAGCTATATACTATGATCTATACTCTATAATCTATACTCTAGCTATATACTATGATCTATACTCTATAATCTGTACTCTATAATCTATACTCTGTGATCTATACTCTGTAATCTATACACTGATCTATACTCTATGATCTATACTCTATGATCTATACTCTAATCTATACACTGTGATCTATACTCTATGGTGTATACTCTATAATCTATACTCTATGGTGTATACTCTATAATCTATACTCTATGGTGTATACTCTATAATCTATACCAGGGGTGCCCACAATTTTTTGACTCGTGAGCTACTTTTAAAATGACCAGGTCAAAATGATCGACTCATATTAAAAATAATAATAATAAAAATACTCAATACATGTTTTACATATATATGAACATTTATATGCAGTGTGTGTATTTATATACATGTTGTGTTACATATACAGTATTGCAATGGATTTGCATTTATATTGAACCTTACACAGGCAATAATCATCCCAAGCATTTGCTACTACACTATGTTGAAATTGCATCACTGCATGAACCTTTACAGCTGTGGTAAATAGATTTGTGATCTCTACCTCTCTACTCTGAGGATGACCTGCCCTGGAGGGAGTCAGACAGGGTTACATAGTTCGGACAGTAGCTGCTGGTAGCCAGCCTCAAGCAGGCCTCCAAATGATCATCTGTCATGGTGGAACGGTATTTGGACTTGATAATCTTCATGTGAGAAAAGGCTGACTCACACAAATAAGTAGAGCTGAATAATGCCGTCAAGGAGGTTGGGCATTTCCTCATGTTTGGGTACTTTTCCTCTATAAGTAAGTTCCAAAACTCTCCATGCGCCCTGGACTTAAGCTGAATGTCAGCCTGTACTGTCAGCACCTCATCCTCCACTGCAGACGAGTTCAGGTGAAACAGTCTTGCCATTTTTGAGGCGAGGGAATCCACCTCTGTATCTTCCCCAAATGGGTAGCACATAAATGTAGTGATTGGCTCGAGCAAAGCAAAGTCTTGAAACCGTTTGTCAAAGTCTGACCAGACATTTTCAATCTGCTCTGTGTAGCGTGCACTGTCAAGTTGCGCACACGCCCTCCCTTGCTTCTCCAGCTCTGCTGCCAGGTTTCGGGAGTTTCCCAAATCACGGCGCTGCAACTTTGAGGACAGAAGTTGCATTTTCCGTTTGAAAGCGTTAACTGAGCTGATCATGTTTACCACGCTGTTGTCTTTTCCTTGCAGCTCTAAGTTAAGCTCGTTCAACATGTTGGTTAAATCAGTTAAAAACGCCAAGTCTAGCAGCCACTGATTGTCATTAAGTTGCTTGTGTTCCGCATGTTTAGTGATAAGGAGAAACTCCTTAATCTCTGGACAGAGCTCTCGAAATCTCTGCAAGAATCTCCCCCTACTAAGCCATCTCACGTCAGTGTGTAGCAAGAGGCCAGAGTAGTTCCAGTCGGCCTCTTCCAAATGTGGACCAAACAACCGTCTTTGAAGAGACCTCGCTCGAGTAGAACAGGCGGATTTGGTTGCCACATCCATGATCTCTCTCATGTTTAGCATTTTTGCGCATAATGCTTGTTGGTGTATTATGCAATGGTAATTAAGGAAGTCCGGGAAAGCGTCGTCCTCCCTGCACTTGGCAATAAATCCATTGGCGCGGCCCACCATAGCAGGCGCACCCTCCGTGGTGATTGACACCAGTTTACACACTGGGAGCTGGATTTTATCCACAAAGTTTTTGAAGATCTGAAAAATGTCCTCTCCCCGCGTGTCTTCCTTCATGGCTAGTATTGTTAACAGCTCCTCTTTTGCGGTCATATCTTGAAACACCATGCGAATGAAAATGCACAATTGGGCCGTATCACTGATGTCCGTAGACTCGTCCAGTTGTGGTGAGAAACACTCGCAGTCCACGATGTCCCTCCAAAGCTGCTGTGTCAAATCATCGCCCATCACTTCACAGCGCCTTGTGATGGAATCTCTTGAAAACTGGAGAGCTTTGATTGAAGATATTATTTCTGATTTGTTTTTAAAGTCCCGAAACAACGAATCTGCTGCCTCAAGGAAGGCCTCTTTCATCATCTCTCCACCTTGGAAGGCCTTCTTATGCTTAATGATGGAGTGACTCACCCGTAAAGATGCTTCGGTGGCTGCCTTTACCTTTGAATGCGGCTGGGTGGAAAGTGACTGCTGGGCGATTAACTGCGATTTTAGTTCCCTCACCTTTCTCTTTCTCAGCTCGCTTTTCGGAGGGAAGTCATTGTCATAGTTTTTATGAACAGTTCGAAAGTGCCTCTCCACATTTCCTTTCTTTGGGATAGCAATGCTAGACTGACAGAGGAGACAAACGCATTTGGAATAAGACATGGTGAAAAAAAAGTCCTCCTCCCATTCCACATGGGAATGGTAGGGTTTTTGGTTCTTGCTAGGTCCGGCTCCCCCACTCGTTTTTGTTTTGTTTCACTTTTTAGTCGAGTTTTTTTAGAGAGTTGAACTAGCTAGCTCCATGCAGTTCTGTGTTAGCTCACGCTGTGGGCATGTGAACTTCAAGGTATGTTCGAGAAGGGCTCTGGTTGTTATGGTAACCTAATGTAACAAAGTTTTAGGTTCCGCTCTAGAATCTTTGGTTTTAGGCAACAGCAGACTGGCCGTCCTTTACGTCAATCAAAAGGCAAATGCCAAATGGAGGAGAGATGATAGGCTAATGTCTTGGGGAAAAAACGTTTTTTTGGAATGTCACGGAGATCTACCAGCACTGCCTTCACGATTTACATAGTGGGCACCCCTGATCTATACTCTATGATCTATACACTGTGATCTATAGTCTATACTCTATGATCTATACTCTGTGATCTATAGTCTATACTCTATGATCTATACTCTATGGTGTATATACTATGATCTCGTCGGCAGAACAGTGGTTGGTAAATTCACTGAGCCATGTTGTACAGGTTGTGGAGCTCTCAACTTAAAGGCGTCTAAT
>NC_079228.1:39942295-39957295 GCF_029633865.1 Lampris incognitus | reverse complement strand
CGTACTCCGACCCATGGCAGAGGACGTTCTTCAGTGTATGTGAAGCCAAAGTCGAATTTCCATGTGAGTGGACAATAAAAATGATATTAATAGCCAATTAAAATAACAACAACTATAATGACAATAACCATGTTTAGTATGCAATACGCACACAATATCCAAACCTTCTGTGGTAATGGCACGACACTGAAGGTGTTGAAGCCCCGTTGACCCTCTGGCTCTGGTGACTTCACAGAGCAAATTACAGAAACCTAACTAGCTGCCATCACTTTACCGGCTGAGGGCCTTCCATTGTGGGAGCAAGTCAAGTCAGTTTTATTTGTATAGCCCAATATCACAAATTACAAACTGTCTCGGTGGGCTTTACCGCATCACAACATCCTGTGCGTAAACCCTCGCATCGGCTAAGGACAACTACCTAAAAACCCTTTAACAGGGGGGAAAAAATGGGAAGAAACCTCAGGGAGAGCACCAGAGGAGGATCTCTGAGACAAGAGAAGACATTAGTCACACACCGGAGAGAGAGAAGGATACAACATCGAAAGTTGTTTGAGGAAGAAAACTAGCGATCTAGCGATAAGTAAGCTAAGCACGGAAAATAGCAAAATCAGTAAGACAAATGAAGAGGTTAGAGCACAATAGAGAGGCGAGAGAGGAAGAGAATAACGGCAATTATCAATCTCACAAAGCCGGATTTCACGGAGGCAGAAGCTGGGTGTAGCACCCCACCATACCCTTTTATGAGCATCTGGAACACAATATGGCCAATTCAGATATAAATGCATTTCTCATATCTTCTCCCATAAGCAAAATACTAGATTTATTTCTGGAATCCCTCAACACACGAGGATCCACACGCATATTTATAAATGGCTGTCTTTGTGTAACGGATAATTGTGTGCAAATAAACAAAAGCAAGCAATATGGGTGAAGAATTTGAATTATCAGGGACACTTTCATGTTTTTGTGTTGAGAAATAATGAGGATATCATTAAAAAGAAAACCTTAAAATGGGGATTGACAGTGAGGAAAATGCTTCCGGTCGGTGAAGTGTCTCATAACGCCGTGGTCGGCTGATGTTGGCGTCAATGGATGGCTGCTGGGGCAGTTGCTCTGAGCATCCGTTTTGCTACGGATGGATTTATGTTGAAGTTAGTTGAAAGCCCGGTGCATCTCACACAGGCGCTGAAGGGTGCCTTGTGCGTTGGTGTCAGACGCCAATGGGCATGACAGAGTGTCAGGATTTGATGACCAGGGAAGGAGAACGAGTTGGCTGATTCAGAGGCCTGATTTCCAAGGTAGTTTCTGAGGTATAAAAATGTGACTTGAGTAAATGCAATAAATATCTGATTAAATCAAACATAAAAATCCAAGCGTAAACAAGCCAAGACGCATTGAAGATGGAATTATATCGGATTCAAATCCCTCCTCAGTGCATCTTGGCTCCATTTATAAACTGTAAATAACAACAAACGAGTACTAAGCTAGTGGGGCCAAAGCTAAAGTAGAAGGGAGAGGACGAGATGTTGAGGCACCGCCTTGACGATGCTTAGCACATGTAGATCCAACTGGGGACATCTACTGGTCTGAACACACACACACGCACACACACACACGCACACACACGCACACACACACACAATAGAGCAAACATGTTTCTTTTCCTGTTATGATGCCCCAACTATGTTAGTTTCCAGGTTTAGTGAGAGGAAGTACTGGATGATGGGGATGAATGATGGAAGTGAGGGTGAGGATGGATTTGGAGATTGTCTGATGAGGCCGGTCTGGGACATCTTGACATATGGTGGCTGGGGAGCAGGAGACTCAGGGGGGGGGTTCCGTCTCAAGTGATGGTTGTCCCAAGCTGACTATGGACCCCCCAAGATGGAGCTGAGGTGAGTGGCTTGATGGGAGGTCATTGAGATTATTATGGATGTAAGAACGCTATGCCGGAGATGACCAGCGACTGAGAACTTGAATTGTTTGATGTGAGATGCCCAGTCTGGCTGCTGTGGAAGCTGCTCTGATGCGGAAGGAATGGATAGAATAGTGATCTGGGGATGTGCCGAAGATGCAAAGAATTTGTCGGAAATGCTTGTTAAACCAGAATCTGGTGGCCATTTTCCCAGTTTCAGTAAGAAAGAGTGGGTCTTGAGGTGAGGTGTTTGCAGCATACCTGGGACAGACACAGTTAGATAGCAGCTCATATGGAGTAGGTTAGGAGTCTAGACGGCAGATGTAGATGGGAAGTGAAGCATCTAATTGGTCAGTTTTACTTCTCCAGAGTGTGACTATGAGAGAGTCGGGGGTGTGAATAGTGATGTCTGACAGACTGGGATGAAGAGAGGGATTATAGGTAGAAGAATTTGAGAATTGTGCGAGGAGGGGCGTGAATGAAGGGAGGCGATGACCATGCATGCTGTGGCTGGATGTGAGGGGGCTCCACATGGCTCACAGGAGAGTGATGTATGAGCTGCGAAAATGCGGCAGTAAATTTCTGAATCTAAAGCTCCCCAGTAAGTCTCCTGGTTAAACTGTTGTAAATGCCCTGCTGCCTGGGTAGCCTAAAGGACATGATAGCTGTAAAAGCATGTCCCTCTGAAGCATAAGGCCATGTCAAGAATGACTGAGAAGTAGTCGTCGTGCTCAGACCTTCGGTCTGGATACACTGAGCTGAGTATGTCTTGTTCGAGTGAAATGCTAGAGCAAATTCAATGGGAGTGAGGTCTTTTGACTGGGAATGAATTGAATGACCAAACTGCATTAAGCCTTGGCTAGTCTGCAGTTGGTCTGGCGGCCTGTCCAGGGTGTCTCCCCACCTGCCGCCCAATGACTGCTGGGATAGGCTCCAGCATCCCCATGACCCTGGTTGGGATAAGTGGCTTGGATAATGGATGGATGGATGGCTAGTCTGCAGTTCCCTGGGCTGGCTGATATTGGGGAGGGATCGCTGAAAGAGTTGTTGAATGTTGTTAGATCTGTGTAATTACCGCAGAGGATATGCGGGCGTGAAGCTGGAGGGACAGGAGGAAGATGATTGATTGATGAAGCTGGCCATGGCGGTGGCATTGCTGTGCTAGGGTGAAAAGATGGTTACACGTAGAAAAAACATTTGGGTGTTGGGGAGGGAGGGGGAAAGGGATAGACTAGTAGGAAATGGAGGAGGAGGATGAAAAGATCCGGCTTGGTTCATCTGAGGTGGGGCCCTTTGGGTCATTGGGTGAGGCTGTTGGATTGCCGTGTTTGCTGTTAGGGAAGTATTAGAAGTAGCAGAAGCCGTGTTGCTGTGTACGGCTGAAGGAAGGGTAGAGGAATGGATGAAAGGATGTATATATGCATGGGGATTTTGTGAAGCCTGCGAACACAGGGATGAAAAGAAACATGTTATGAGCTGAGAGAAATCAGACACAAAGGGAACAGGTACGGGGGACATATGACCTTGATCCGACAAGGGGCGCTGATGGCGCTGGCTGTGGCCCTGGAGGAGGAGGCGCCGTGACATCATGAGTGGTGATCCTGGAGGTGGGTAGCTCAGGTGAGGGTGATGAAAACGCAGGAGAGTTTGCTGGGGCTGGAGTGTTGGTGGATGCCAAGTAAAGTTGAAACAACCATGTTTTATTGTCGGAGCGACTGAAGGGAATGCCTTTCCTCTTTAGAGTGAGCTGAATACGAGTGACGGTCCAGTCTCTGATGTTTGTTTCGGGACCAGGATGTGGAGACAACAGATGTGATGGAGGCGCACCTTGAGTGTGCCGAGGACAGATATTGGGAGTTGGTCGTGAGGGAGGCCGCTGACGAGGAAAGCAGCCGAGCCGGCTTCTGCGTCTATATCTGCCGTGACCGTGGGTCCTGGGTCTCGTGGACAGAGGAGAGAAAGCCTGGGATGGAGTCAGAGTTGGAGAGATCTCGTTCGGTGGGCTTGGATGGGGGTGCCCGTGAGGCCGAGGAATGTGTATCGTGGAGCACAAGCGGCTTCGGGGAGAAGATTGGCTCTGGTCCGACTGCTGTGAGAATAACACGACGGGAGAAGAATCGCTGACGCGTAGATTGTTGCCTGAATCGGATGGGTTGATTTGCAGTTCAGGATCCATGGTGACTTGGTTTTTGTTTTATTTTGCAAGGCAGCACTCGCCTGTTTTGAATGAATGCGATCAAGCGCAGGCATGAAGCACGGTCTGTCCAGAGAATGGAGACAAACAGTGCTGGGTGGGTTGACTCGGTATAAGTAGACGAGGTATAGGTAGGCTTGCCAGGTGGTTAGAGGAGTGGTTGAGGTGTGGCCCTGCTCCTGAACCTCAGTTAACAAGTTAACTTCATTCGTTTCCATGTAGAAGACGCCAGGAATTATGGTTAGCACATTGAATACAAGTTCATTTTTTAATTTTCCTCATGAGGAAAGTGCAGAGTATTGCCAATATTATACACTACTTATCAATTTTCTTGGTTATGGCTGTTCATTTACTTTGCCCAGATCTACACTAAGGTTGCCAGTTTGGTTGCTTGAACAAACCTGATTCACATCTGATTTTGAAATTTGCCATAAAGTTGTTTGCCAAATGTCTCCTTGAGAGAAGTTGTTAGCTGGCGTTTTTTTCCTGGTCTTTCTGGCTCTCCACGTTCTCTCCCTCGGTCTCTTAACACAGGCCTAATCCCTCTGTGTTTCCCCCTTCTTTCCGTCTCCAAACAGTTGCCCCTTGTCTTGGATCCTCAGTGGACCCTGCCCACACCTCCCCGTCTGCCCCACCCTCCTATTTTCCTCCTCTGTCAGTCACTTTGTTTTCTCAGAACTCTTCAGTATTCTCCCCATCCCCTGTCTGTAAAGCCCCGGCCCCTTCTGACTCACACTTGGTCAAAAATACTTCTCAAAAAAACCCTCTCACATATTTAATCCTCCTGAGATGTGTTGAGCTCCTCAGCAGAAGTACACATATCACTTCACAGAAAAGCTGTCAGGTGACACCTTTTTTAATGGCTTTTTATTTTTCTTAAGGATCCCCACCTTTTTTTTCCTCCCCAATTGTATCCGGCCAATTACCCCACTCTTCCAAGCCACCCCGGTCGCTGCTCCACCCCCTCTGCCGATCCGGGGAGGGCTGCGGACTACCACATGCCTCCTCCCATACATGTGGAGTTGCCAGTTCTTTTCACCTGACAGGGAGGAGTTTCACCAGGGGGGTGTAGTGCATGGGAGGATCACGCCATTCCCCCCAGTTGCCCCTCCCCCCCAAACAGGTGCCCCACCGGCCAGAGGAGGCACTAGTGCAGCAACCAGGACACACACCCACATCCGGCTTCCCACCCTCAGACATGGCCAATTGTGTCATGCCCGACCAAGCCGAAGGTAATATGGGAATTCGAACCAGCGATCCCCATGTTGGCAGGAAACATAATAGACCGCCACGCCCCCCGGACGCCTAATGTCTCTTTTGGGGGGGGGGGGCTATTTAAAGACATTGGTTTATCGAACTGCGGGTCCAGCCGGTACAACTTGTTTAACCACTCGACCCTTCAGTTACTGCTGCCCCTCCCCCCCGTCCCCCACCTCCCCTGATTCATTAGATCTTAATTAGCTAATGGTGTCTCCTCATTTCTCTGTTTACCCCTGTAATCTAAACAAGCCCCTCTTGCTGTTACCTCCACTCCCATCTGAGTCAGGCCTCTCTCCGGAGAGATGTCATTTTACATGTAATGACAGAGTGAAGGCTGGCCTTCACTTCCGAGTTCACTTCTTCAGGTGCAGCTCCGGTCGGGGCTGTGGTTCTTGGGCCTACAGGATGTAGCAGACCAGGCTCCCTCAGCCGATCCAGCGCCAGCTCTCCCAGCCAGACACCCTCGACACACCTCCCCGCACTCCACATGACGACACTAAAAACACCGTCAAGGCTAGGCGAGGCCGCCGCCACACCGCCCTCGGTGTTATCGGAACTGCCGGTCTAACAGCAGTTAGCTTAGCCTGCCCTGCTTCCGCATCCTGTCAGACCAGCCTTGGTAGCTCCAGGCAGGGCCGTGGCCCCTGGGCCCACAGGACGAACAGACCAACCTCTCCCAGCTGATCCAGCACCAGCTCTCCCAGCCATGAAACGAAGACAAACTTAGACGCAGATGTGGACAAAAATACACCATGGACGGTACTGGGCGAGGCCGCCGCCAATGTGAATTGGCGCCGCCAGCTTCCCATGCCGGAAGCGCTTGTCGGTGCTAGCTGGTACATGCAGTCCCTGCGGGACAGCTCCCTGAACAGCGAAAGGACGTGTTCTCTGTTAATATGAGGTCCACCACAGCGATTCAAGTTTTAATAGACAGTATGGACCATCAGCACTTCCTGGATGTGCAGGGAAATTCCCCTTTAAATGCGGTAATTTTGCAATGTTGCGTTGCGTCTTATCTTTCCAATCCAGCAATCCACCCAGGGCTGGTTAAGTCACCAGTCTCAGTTGGCTGATGAAATGGAGTCCAGTGAAAGGCTTTTTTTAACTCCAGAAAAACAAAACCCTCTGCTTATTTTGAAATCCTACAGTGTTTTCAAATGTTAGCGAAGTGTATTTCATCACACAGTGCTAACTACCTGACAACATGCAGACGCCTCTCTCGTTATACTTCTCGTAGTAGGTTTACGAGTGCGGCGTTCTCTTTTATTTAATTGAGGCAGCGCTTTGTTCGCTCCATTTGAGTTTCATTAAATACACTTAAATACACAAGTGTTGGTATGAATATGAATTCAACAGCAGCAGTAAGGCCATCCAAACACACACACACACACACACACACACACACACACACACACACACACACACACACACACACACACTTCTTTTGTTTCTGTCGTTCCACATCACGTCAGGGTCCCCAGCCCTTCGTATTTCCTCATACTGTAATGAAGCCGACTCCACCTGGAGGACACAAGTCCACCTGGAGGACACAAGTCCAACCGGAGGAGACAAGTCCAACCGGAGGAGACAAGTCCACCTGGAGGAGACAAGTCCACCCGGAGGAGACAAGTCCACCCAGAGGAGACAAGTCCACCTGGAGGACACAAGTCCACCTGGAGGAGACAAGTCCAACCGGAGGAGACAAGTCCAACCGGAGGAGACAAGTCCACCTGGAGGAGACAAGTCCACCTGGAGGACACAAGTCCACCTGGATGAGACAAGTCCAACCGGAGGAGACAAGTCCACCTGGAGGACACAAGTCCAACCGGAGGAGACAAGTCCAACCGGAGGAGACAAGTCCAACCGGAGGAGACAAGTCCAACCGGAGGACACAGGTCCACCTGGAGGAGACAAGTCCAACCGGAGGAGACAAGTCCACCTGGAGGAGACAAGTCCAACCGGAGGAGACAAGTCCACCTGGAGGAGACAAGTCCAACCGGAGGAGACAAGTCCACCTGGAGGACACAAGTCCACCTGGATGAGACAAGTCCACCTGGATGAGACAAGTCCAACCGGAGGAGACAAGTCCAACCGGAGGAGACAAGTCCACCTGGAAGAGACAAGTCCAACCGGAGGAGACAAGTCCACCTGGAGGAGACAAGTCCACCCGGAGGAGACAAGTCCACCTGGAGGAGACAAGTCCAACCGGAGAAGACAAGTCCACCCGGAGGAGACAAGTCCACCTAGAGGAGACAAGTCCACCTGGAGGAGACAAGTCCAACCGGAGGACACAAGTCCACCTGGAGGAGACAAGTCCAACCGGAGGACACAAGTCCACCTGGAGGAGACAAGTCCACCTGGAGGAGACAAGTCCACCTGGAGGACACAAGTCCACCTGGAGGAGACAAGTCCCATGGAATTCCGCAGCAGAGTGAAAGGCGGAGCTCTCCAGCCTGACCTGTAACCTGACAGGAGGGTTCGCACATGTCTGCGATGTACTGACCGCGTCGCGTGTAGTGTTACGCAGCATTCGGTGCTTGGAAGAATTTTCAGTACCCCTTCTGTTCCTGGTGGCTCTGATGCAACTCCCAGCACTGCACATTTCATTTCTTTCCCCTTCCTTCGATACTTCCGCATAATAAAAACAGGAATTCCAAACATTACAACTCCGGCTGCTTTCGCTGGAGGTGGAGCCTTTGCTTAATTTCGCCGTCCCGCTGTTAATTTCCGTATTGGCTCCGCTCGGAGGTTTGAGCTGGCCTTGGGGGCTCCGCTCGGAGGTTTGAGCTGGCCTTGGGGGCTCCGCTCGGGGGTTTGAGCTGGCCTTGGGGGCTCCGCTCGGAGGTTTGAGCTGGCCTTGGGGGCTCCGCTCGGAGGTTTGAGCTGGCCTTGGGGGCTCCGCTCGGGGGTTTGAGCTGGCCTTGGGGGCTCCGCTCGGAGCTTTGAGCTGGCCTTGGGGGCTCCGCTCGGAGCTTTGAGCTGGCCTTGGGGGCTCCGCTCGGAGCTTTGAGCTGGCCTTGGGGGCTCCGCTCGGGGGTTTGAGCTGGCCTTGGGGGCTCCGCTCGGAGGTTTGAGCTGGCCTTGGGGGCTCCGCTCGGAGGTTTGAGCTGGCCTTGGGGGCTCCGCTCGGGGGTTTGAGCTGGCCTTGGGGGCTCCGCTCGGAGGTTTGAGCTGGCCTTGGGGGCTCCGCTCGGGGGTTTGAGCTGGCCTTGGGGGCTCCGCTCGGGGGTTTGAGCTGGCCTTGGGGGCTCCGCTCGGAGGTTTGAGCTGGCCTTGGGGGCTCCGCTCGGAGCTTTGAGCTGGCCTTGGGGGCTCCGCTCGGGGGTTTGAGCTGGCCTTGGGGGCTCCGCTCGGAGGTTTGAGCTGGCCTTGGGGGCTCCGCTCGGAGGTTTGAGCTGGCCTTGGGGGCTCCGCTCGGAGCTTTGAGCTGGCCTTGGGGGCTCCGCTCGGGGGTTTGAGCTGGCCTTGGGGGCTCCGCTCGGGGGTTTGAGCTGGCCTTGGGGGCTCGGCTCGGGGGTTTGAGCTGGCCTTGGGGGCTCCGCTCGGGGGTTTGAGCTGGCCTTGGGGGCTCGGCTCGGGGGTTTGAGCTGGCCTTGGGGGCTCGGCTCGGGGGTTTGAGCTGGCCTTGGGGGCTCCGCTCGGAGCTTTGAGCTGGCCTTGGGGGCTCCGCTCGGGGGTTTGAGCTGACCTTGGGGGCTCCGCTCGGGGGTTTGAGCTGGCCTTGCGGACAGGAAGCAGATTACGGGCAAAACGGAGATGTGCGTATGAGGACGGTCGGGGAATTGCCTTTCTCCCATGGAGGATGAGTTGTGCTGATTCATCTGGTCCTGGAGGACGCGGGGGTCCGGATCGGGTTTTTAAGCGGCTCTGGTTGCCCAGTGCAACGTGGAACTCACAAAAGGCCGGCCTGCTTGCCTTAAAGCCCAGATTTGCAGGCGGGGGATTTTTAATCCACTTTAGGTCCGAGTAAGCACTGTGTTAGAATATGTCGGACTGCACTTATACCGTCCGTTCATCCTCTTTCTTCCTTTGTCATTCTCTTTTTCATAAGGGCTCCCCAGCGTGGCTGGTTTTAGTGAGACGCCTCCTCCGTCAATGGTAAATGTGTGTGTGTTGTGTGTCCTACGTGTGTCAGAGGGTTTGGTTGCTCCTGTTCACTGTGCGTCTCCAGTCAATGCACGTGGATGTAGGAGGGTTTTGTGAAGGGATGTGACTTTTTATTGACTTTCATTAACTCCTGAGCAGCCAAACACATTTATGACGGGGTCGGCACGGTGGTTAGCACGGTCGCCTCACAGCAAGAAGGTCGTGGGTTCGAGCCCCGGGGTAGTCCAGCCTTGGTGGGTTGTCCCGGGTCGTCCTCTGTGTGGAGTTTGCATGTTCTCCTCGTGTCTGTGTGGGTTTCCTCCGGGGGTCCGGGTTCCTCCCACAGTCCAAAGACATGGAGGTCAGGTGACTCGGCCATACTAGATTGTCCCTAGGTGTGTGTGTGGGCCCTGTGAGATGGCCTGGCTTCCTGTCCAGGGTGTCTCCCCGCCTGCCGCCCAATGACTGCTGGGATAGGCTCCAGCATCCCCACGACCCTGAGAGCAGGATAAGTGGTTCAGATGATGGGGTGGATGGATGGATGGTGTTCAAATGGACGGTCCAGTTTTCCAATCGTTACGCTGGATCCGGTCGGGGAAATCCACCATATTTATAATCTTCTGGTGTTTTTCATCCAAAACCAGCCACGACGCCTACGCTCCTAAATACCGGTGCTTCAAATCGGGTTTGTTTGCACACAAACAGGAGTGAATGATTGATTACACGAGTGAATAATTGGATATTGATTAGCGGCACGAATGACCGTACGTCCCTTCTCCGGTCTCGGGTGGTGATCTGAGAAGAGAAGCACAACCACGTGGTGAACAGCCCGTTTGCATTTGCGTTCAAGAATCAGAATCAGGAACACGTTGTCGTTTCGCTTCATGCACTTGTGCACATGAAATGAAAGGAGATATGGTTTCCCCCCCCAGCCCACGGCGGTGCAACACAAAGACAAACACACATCTGACAACTACAGGGACACACTGGAACATCCTGAGCATGTGGTCTTCGAGCCTGTGGTGGCAGAAACGAGATCCACCGCTTCCTCTGTCTTCCTTCCTCTGGTCCTTAGAAATGGTGGCTGTTGGTAGTGTTTGGAATTGGTTCTAGTTTGTTAAATATTTGAAACGACTCTTCGGCGTCATGGACCTCTTGTCTGCTTTTTCAGTTGTCAAGGCAGCGGGGAGCCTGGTTTTAGATTTAGTTAGGTTCCAGCTAGATTTGATGTATGGACATAGTAAGACGCTACATGAAGGCTCTCGTTTCACCGGGAACTACGGGCGATAACTTGATGTTATCAGTGGTGTTGTATCAGGACGAATTTGGATGTCAGATTGTGATGTTATTTTCTTTTCTTAATTGGTGATAACAAGAATCGATTGCTTAAAATGCCTCATAGAACGAGGCATGAAATATTTGAGGGACTACCACTTGAGAACTCGTTTCGGTTTGATAATGTTTACATGACCAAACAGCTCGGGGATGAATACAGTATTCTGATTCTGATTCTGGGCTCAATGTGATGGACCTCAGTTAGATTCTTCAACAAGGTATTTTTTGCACATGTGGGTAGGCCAGTGTTTCTCAACCCAGTCCTCAAGGACCCCCTATCCTGCAGATCTTCTTTGCAACCCTGAATAGGTACCTGTTTGTAGTTATTCAACCAATCAGCAATGAATGTTGTCAGACGTTGCACACCTTGCATAATTAAGTGCTGAGAGATGATTGGCCGAGTAAGTACAAGCAGGGCTACCTATGCAGGGTTACAATGAAAATCTGCAGGATAGGGGTCCTTGAGGACTGGGTTGAGAAACACTGGGGTAGATAGTGTCGATATGTTGATATTGT
This sequence comes from Lampris incognitus, assembly GCF_029633865.1. Lineage (NCBI taxonomy): Eukaryota > Metazoa > Chordata > Actinopteri > Lampriformes > Lampridae > Lampris > Lampris incognitus. Next base: position 39,945,989 of record NC_079228.1, on the reverse strand, counting down.
GTAATAAGCCACATGACCATTGTGGTAATGATGTTTTCCATATCGCCCAGTATTAACGATACCTTCTGCTTCTAGTTAGGTGTCCTTTCTACCACTCAGCTCTTGTGTCATTTTTATTTATATTTCCTAATCTGGGCCTTCTCTTTTTGGATCATCACGTAGTGAGTAAAGGTTGGTTTTCATCTGGGGATGTGTGTTGGTCCTTGTGTTGCACTGCTGTGGGCTGGGGAAACGATGCCTCGCTTGGTTTCATGTGTGCAGGTGCATGGGATGAAATGACAAATAAAAGTGGCTGATTCCTGATTCTGCCACCAAAAGCTCAGGTTAGAAAAACAGCGGAGAGACACTTGAAAGATAAAACTGTAAGAAAGGGAGACCCGGGTCTAAAGCAACACAGTCGGTGTGTCTACCTGCCCAGGGAAGTCCAGCTATGGTTACAGCTCGACGAGGCCATGTAACTGGACTGCTGTCGTTGTCCCAGTACACAAGAACCGGCCCCTACTCTGTGTCTGACTAGCTAACTTTAACCCTAACCCCGCCCTCACCCTAACCTACCCAAACAACGGAGGCAACGAGTACTTGCGCATGCTCAGTTGACCGTTCTCTGCATCGACGGGGACTAGCCTCTACCATGTTGATACTGTTGATTCTACGCTGCTCAACTTCCGGGTGAAAGACCGCCGCGGGACTAGGGAGCATGCGCAGAACGCCTCGGCCAGGTCGGGGCCGGTTGAAGCGTATACATGCCAGAGTAAATCCATCCGCAGCCGCATCATCTAGGTGAGGTAGTCCGGCTAGGATTTCAGTCGGACTGGCACGTTTACATGTATTTTAAAAGTCCAGTTTTAGTCGGACTAACACAATAAATCCCCCTTTTCTAACGTCATGCAAACGACCACTGCTGTAGAAACCGGAAGTCGGCTGTCCCGGTCTCTGCCCCCCCCCTCTGCTGATGCGGGGAGGGCTGCAGACTACCACATGCCTCCTCCCATACATGTGGAGTCGCCAGCCGCTTCTTCTCACCTGACAGTGAGGAGTTTCACCAGGGGGACGTAGCACGTGGGAGGATCACGTTACTCCCCCCAGTGTACTGTAAAGTTTAATGTAGGTTTTTGCTATTTTTGTTTGTTTTGTTTTTGTTTTTCTCTGTCTTGTTTCTAACGGGTCGGACCCTTTAGTCGAGCGGTTAGCGACGTCTCTTGTCGGAGCGGGAGACACGGGTTCGCGTCCCGGCTGTGGCGGTAGCCGGGCTGCCCCCCTGAATTCGCTACAGTATTAAATGTATCGTTTTCATGTGGACCCCGGTAAGACTAGCGGTGCTTAAGGGCACAGCTAGTGGGGACCCCGATAAATAAACATAAACACTACCCAGACACCCAGTAACGGGATCTTCTATCCATCCATCATCCAAACCACCTACCCTGCTCTCAGGGTCCCGGGATGCTGGAGCCTATCCCAGCAGCCATTGGGCAGCGGGTGGGGAGACACCCTGGACACAGGGCCGTCACCCCCCCCACCCCCCCGGCCCTTTCTGGGTGTTCCGGTTTCCTCCCACAGTCCAGAGACGTGATATTTATCCGGAAAGTCTTACTGTCGACCCGCCTCTCCTCTAAAGCCGGTTTAGAGAAACTTGCAGCAGGAGGTCATTCGGCACGGCGTGGTCTCGTCCACCCCCCCCCTTCATCTGTGTTGTAGACCGGCCGCCTAAACGCGCCCCCACCTTTGTTTTGTCGTTTTGCTAATTGCCTCAGTTCATCCTGCAAGTCCCCATCAGCGACCGCTGCGTATTGTTTCCAGACGTCGAGTGCAAGTCGTGAGATTCGGCGAGGCCTTCCTAATTAGCGGAATCACACCGTTAATCAAAGAGGAGCGCCAAGTTTCAGGGAAGCCTTTTGTCTCCCTCTCTCTTTTGGGAGGAAAGGGAAGCAGGCAACTGTCGGCGGCGGTGACGGCAGTTGCTTTTGTGCGTATCTCATAACCCAATTTACAGTTGTGTTTCTCCCCGCTGCTTATTCCACCGCGAGCCGAGGCGCTCCCAAGTACCGAGGCCAGCGGCAGGCCCATGACTGCTCTCTGGATTTGGTTGGTTGTCCAACTAAGGGCCTCCGGTCACACCCGTGTGTTGTTGGAGCGGCGGTTTTCTTTACCGCGTCACGGCACCGTCCCACCATCCCACCATCCCAAACCAGACCAGTGTGTGTCTGTGTGTGTGTGTGTGTGTGTGTGTCTGTGTGTGTGTGTGTGTTTTCCATTGTGATATTGTTTCAGTGAAGCACCATCCCTGAACTGGGGGGGGGGGGTGAGAGTACATCAGTCACCGTCTAACAATGCCGTGATTACGACTCTTCCCCGACCCCATGTGAGTAGTCCACATGGCCACCGTCCCCCAGGTTAAGGGTCACGCCTGTCTGCATAGGAAGCCGGTCGTGGGTTTGGGTCGAGACACCCGCAGTTAGCTGAGACTGACGCTTCCGCTAACAGTGTGGGAAGATGGCGGCGTGACTTCACGTTTGCAGCGGCCTCACCCGGTACCGGTGTGAGGAGATGGCGGCGTGACTTCACGTTTGCAGCGGCCTCACCCGGTACCGGTGTGAGGAGATGGCGGCGTGACTTCACGTTTGCAGCGGCCTCACCCGGTACCGTCCATGCAGTGTCTTTGTCCACGTCTGCGTCTAAGTTTGTGTCTTAGCTTGATGGCTGGGAGAGCTGGTGCTGGATAGGCTGGGAGAGCTAGTGCAGGATCGGCTGGGAGAGCTGGTGCAGGATCGGCTGGGAGAGCTGGTGCTGGATAGGCTGGGAGAGCTGGTGCTGGATAGGCTGGGAGAGCTGGTGCTGGATAGGCTGGGAGAGCCGGTGCTGGATAGGCTGGGAGAGCTGGTGCTGGATAGGCTGGGAGAGCTGGTGCTGGATAGGCTGGGAGAGCTGGTGCAGGATAGGCTGGGAGAGCTGGTGCTGGATAGGCTGGGAGAGCTGGTGCTGGATAGGCTGGGAGAGCTGGTGCAGGATCGGCTGGGAGAGCTGGTGCTGGATAGGCTGGGAGAGCTGGTGCTGGATCGGCTGGGAGAGCTGGTGCTGGATAGGCTGGGAGAGCTGGTGCAGGATCGGCTGGGAGAGCTGGTGCTGGATAGGCTGGGAGAGCTGGTGCAGGATCGGCTGGGAGAGCTGGTGCTGGATAGGCTGGGAGAGCTGGTGCTGGATAGGCTGGGAGAGCTCGGTCCGCTGCGTCCTGTGGGCCCAGGGACCGCGGCTCTGCCTGGAGCTGCGCCCAAGAAGGAAACACCGAGGGCGGTTGGACGGGACGTGGAAGCGGGGCAGGCTAAGCTAACTGCTAGCCCATGCAGACCGGCAGTCCTGCCGTTTGCTCTGGTAGACAGTGATTTTAGTTTATTTTATGTTTTGGACATGTTGGATATGTGTGTTTTTGTACTTCTTGTAGTGTGGATATATGTGTTTTTGTCTTTGTGTCGCACTGCTGTGGGCTGGAGGGAAACGAGTTGTCGTTTCATTTCATGTACACAAGTGCATGAAATGAAACAACAAGTACATGTTTCTGATCTCTGAAGGTTGCCTGAGATGCTGATGACACACCTCTCTCAGTAAGCCTCGAGTCCAGATGAACTGATCCACCTTCTGTGATGTACCCACCTGGATTACTGAACATGCCTATTACTACTACTACTACTACTAGTACTGC
>NC_079228.1:39934795-39937295 GCF_029633865.1 Lampris incognitus | reverse complement strand
CCTCACCATTCCACTGTCCTCCCTCTCATTCACACATAGGTATTCCGTCTTGCTCCTACTGACTTTCATTCCTCTTCTCTCCAGTGCATACCTCCACCTCTCCAGGCTCTCCTCCACCTGCACCCTACTCTCGCTACAGATCACAATGTCATCTGCAAACATCATCGTCCATGGAGACTCCTGCCCGATCTCTTCCATCAACCTGTCCATCACCATTGCAAACAAGAAAGGGCAGGAGTCTCCGTGGACTATGATGTTAGCGGATGACATTGTGATCTGTAGTGAGAGTAGGGAGCAGATTGAGGAGACCTTGGAGAGGTGGAGGTATGCACTGGAGAGTAGAGGAATGAAAGTCAGTAGGAGCAAGACGCAATACCTATGCATGAATGAAAGGGAGGACAGCGTAATGGTGAGGATGCAAGGAGTAGAGTTTGCATTTGCAGTAATAAGGAGAAATACAAATGTGTGTCTGTGGCGACATTTCTGCCAAAAATCCCGAGCTCCACACAAGTAGTGACCACTGATCTGTAATAAACTCTGCATCAATAACCAAACATTGGAACGAACACCCACCACGTTTGAATCCACTGCGACGCCATCTTGGTATTTCTTGGAAAGTTAATTACGGGGTCTGGGTAGCATGGCGGTCTATTCCGTTGCCTACCAAAACGGGGATCGCTGGTTCGAATCCCCGTGTTACCTCAGGCTTGGTCGGGTGTCCCTACAGACACAATTGGCCATGTCTGCGGGTGGGAAGCCAGATGTGGGTATGTGTCCTGGTCGCTGCACTAGCACCTCCTCTGGTCGGTCGGGGCGCCTGTTGGGGGGGAGGGGGAACTGGGGGGAATACCGTGATCCTCCCATGCTCTACGTCCCCCTGGTGAAACTCCTCACTGTCAAGTGAAATGAAGCGGCTGGCGACGCCACATGTATCAGAGGAGGCATGTGGTAGTCTGCAGCCCTCCCTGGATCGGCAGAGGGGGTGGAGCAGAGACCGGGACGGCTCGGAAGAGTGGGGTAATTGGCCAAGTAAAACTGTGGAGGAAAAGGGAGAAAAATCAGGAAAAAAAGAAGAGAAAGTTAATTGCATTTGGCGTTTCTGCGGGCTTGTCACTATGTGCAGGATAAGGTTGTAGGGCAGCATTTAAAAAGGGAGGCGGTAAAACTATAGACAGGTGTCAACACTTCTCAGAGATCTGATGGTGTTAACAATCAGTGGGTATCAAGCATATCATAATCATAACTTCAACATTATCATGCATAAATGCTCACCTAGTGTGAAACCAGTTGCTTGTGATGTCCGTGATATTGCCTCTTTAAGGTTTTCACTCCCTGCATGGGAAGTTGGATTGGATGCATGATACTGTGGATAGGTAGAAGTGTAAGGCCTGCTGCAAGCTTCACATAAAGCTCTGTTTGGAATGCTGGGAAGACTACGTCCCAAATGTTTCTCTAACTTTACGAAACCGGCCTTCTGGGATGGGTTGCGCCAACCGGTCTTTACTAAGCCTGGTCCCTAACTGCTAAGTCGGCCTTTGTTAAGACCAGTCTTAGAAATGTACTTTACATCGGTTCCACCAACCAAACCTGATCCTAGTCTTAACTACGCCCGGTTTTAGCGACGTGCATCCGTGTGAATGCCCACGTGACTGTGACTATTGCCTAGCAGTGTGCATTGCTAGGATACATTGTTAACAATGTCCCGCTGTCTTGCTAATTTGTAGCTAATCAATTCTAATTTGCAGCAATGTTATGGAGGATCAAAGAGAGAGAGTCAATTTCACGGACATTGAGATAAGAAAATTAACAGAGCTGTACAGCTAGCACAAGAAAGCGCCCACTGCCTAGCAGTCCAGCATGATAGCAAATAAGAAGTGTAACCTATGAAAAGACTCACTGGCCGATCGCCAGGGGGTCGTCCCCCTTTCGTCGAGCGGTTAGCGATGTCGCCTCGTGGGGCAGTACAACCCCGGATCGAATCCCGCAGCGGGCAGAAATATGCTTGGTTACAGAAGCAGTCGACTCGGAGAGAAATAACAAAGGTCATGAATGTTCAGTGATTGTTTATTTAGGTTGTTCGTTTAATAAAAGCTAATGATACCATGCAAGGTGGCGACTCTGCGCTATCACCTACAGATGGCCTGACAGGCTGTGGACTTGTGGACACCGATCGTGCCTCCAGCTGTAGTTTGAAACGCACCGTTTGCATAAAAGCGAAGCGCTAGTAGCAGCTGCAATGCGGGTGACAACACTGCGTCGTGGTCCAACACAAACTGCCAGTCTGGGGACAGCCCTTCAATTAGTTCACATAGGTCTGTCCTACAGAGTCCAAACCTCTCAATCACCTCCTCATCATTTTATATGTCCAGTGGATTGCTTTTGTCCCTTATCGCTCTCGTCTCCCGTCTCAAAGCCTGCTCGTTGTGAAGTCGATATACGAGACGCTCCATCAGTTACCAGCTGTGTTGTTTTAAAGTCATTACTGTAGACGCGGCCTAGA
>NC_079228.1:39866687-39934595 GCF_029633865.1 Lampris incognitus | reverse complement strand
ATGTGTTGGAAGCAGGGTAAGCGTAAGGATCTGAGTGACTTTGACAAGGGCCAAATGGTGATGGCTAGACGACTGGGTCAGAGCATCTCCAAAATGACAGGTCTTGTGGGCTGTTCCCGGTATACGGTGGTCAGTACCTACCCAAAGTGGTCCAAGGAAGGATAACTGGTGAACCAGCGACAGGGTCATGGGCAGCTAAGCCTCACTGATCTGCGTAGGGAGTAAAGGCTAGCCCATCTGGTCCAGTCCCACAGAAGAGCTACTGTAGCTCAAATTGCTGAAAAAGTTCATGCTGGCTATGACAGACAGGTGTCAGAATACCAGGGGAATCATACGGGGCTGTGTAGCCACAGACCAGTCAGAGTTCTCATGATGACTCCTGTCCACTGCTGAGAAAGCCTACAATGGGCACGTGAGCATCAGAGATGGACCATCGAGCAATGGAAGAAGGTGATCTGGTCTGATGACTCACATTTTCTTTTACATCACCTGCTGGGGAAGAGGTGGCACCAGGATGCACCATGAGAAGAAGGGAAGCCAGCAGAGGCAGTGTGATGCTCTGGGCAATGTTCTGCTGGAGACCTTGGGTCCTGGCATTCATGTGGATGTTACTTTGACATGTACCACCTACCTAAACATCGTTGTAGACCAGTTACACCCCTTCATGATAACGGTATTCCCTGATGGCAGTGGCCTCCTCAGCAGGATAATGCTCCCTGCCACACTGCACAACTTGTTCAGGAATGGGTTAAGGAACCTGACAAGGAGTTCAAGGTGTTGCCTCGGCCTCCAAATTCCCCAGATCTCAGTGTGACCGAGCATCTGTGGGATGTGCTGGAAAAACAAGTCCGATCCATGGAGGCCCCACCTCGCAACTTACAGGACTTAAAGGACCACCTCGCAACTTACAGGACTTAAAGGATCTGCTGCTTAAGGTCTTGGTGCCAGATACCAGAGGACACCTTCAGAGGTCTTGTGGAGTCCATGCCTCGACGGGTCAGAGCTGTTTTGCTGACACGAGGGGGACCTACACAATATGAGGCAGGTGGTTTTAATGTTTTGGCTGATTGGTGTCTCTCTATTTATTTGTCCGTCTAAGTCTTTGGACAGTCTCCTTTTTTTCACCTGCTGCCTCCTCTCTTTTGTTTGCCTTCCCTGTTTTCTCTCATTTTACCCACCAAATCCTCTGCTGGGATAGAGAGGAGTCGCCAAAGCATCCGCTAATTTAACAGCCAAGGGTTTAAAAACGTTTGGCTGAAGGTCGGTTGACATTTGCTGCCCTGTTGTCAAACGGGAGCCCTTTGAGACTAACGAGCACAGCGGGAGCCCGGTGCCCGTTTCACAATTCAGCAAATTTAAAATTCTCCCCACCGAGAGGCTCCACCTGGCTGAGCGAAATGTTTACATTTCGACATTCTCATCGATTTGTTTTCTTCTTTTGGCGGAAGGGTAAAAAAGAACGGCTGATGCGTTCGACACAAAGGCAGGTGGACAAAACAGGATGGGGGGAAAACGGCGCATGTGTTAAGCAGGAAACACAAAACCTGCCGAAATCCTGTCCTAATCCCACCACACACAGACACAGTCACACATGGGATAATCCCCCTCTGGCTCCTTAATGAAGCACCTCTCCTGTCTGGTGGAGCAGTGTTGAGGGTGAGCAGGTGTCTGCCAACATGGTGGATTGGACACCTTTCAAGGATGTGGCCGGCGTTTGGCTCCGGTCCTCTGGGAAGCAGGAGGACGGGCGTTTATCTGCCATTGGGGGAAGCTGGTCAAGGCAGGAGCCACGTCCAGTCCCACAACACCTCACAAGGCACCATGGGTTCTCTCTCTCTCTCTCGCTCTCCCCCCCCCCCTCATCTCTCTCTCTCTCGCTCTCTCCCCCCTCATCTCTCTCTCTCTCGCTCTCTCCCCCCCCATCTCTCTCTCTCTCTCGCTCTCCCCCCCCTCATCTCTCTCTCTCTCGCTCTCCCCCCTCTCATCTCTCTCTCTCTCGCTCTCTCTCCCTCCCCTCATCTCTCTCTCTCTCACTCTCTCCCCCCCCGTCTCTCTCTCTCTCGCTCTCTCCCCCCTCACTCTCTCTCTCTCTCTCTCTCTCTCTCTCTCTCTCTCTCTCTCTCTCTCTCTCTCTCTCTCTCTCTCTCTCTGTCAGTCTGTGTGTGTGTGTGTCTCTCTCAGCAATGTACAATCGTTGAACCATTATTCGTTTCCTCCATCACATATCATGGATTGCATTTAAGGAGAATTGAAAAGAGGACACAGTGGTTAGCGCGAAGGCTCTGGGTTCGAGCCCTGGGGTAGTCCAACCTTGGAGGTCGTCCCGGGTCGTCCTCTGTGTGGGGTTTGCATGTTCTCCCCGTGTCTGTGTGGGTTTCCTCCGGGTGCTCCGGTTTCCTCCCACAGTCCAAAGACGTGTAGGTCAGGTGACTCGGCTGTACTGAACTTCCCCTAGGTATGTGTGTGTGTGTGTGTGTGTGTGGGGGGGGGGGCCTGTGTGACGGTCTGGTGGCCTGTCCAGGGTGTCTCCCCGCCTGCCACCCAATGACTACTGGGATAGGCTCCAGCATCCCCGTGACCCTGAGCACAGGATAAGCAGTTCAGATAATGGATGGATGGTTGGATGGATGGATGGATGGAAGGAAGGATGGTTGGATGGAAGGATGGATGGATGGATGGAAGGATGGATGGATGGATGGAAGGATGGATGGAAGGATGGAAAGAAGACTTGCAAATCATCTGAAACCCATGCAGGTTTAAGTGTAGTGCTAAAGGCGGGCCAAAATGGAAATAAACACGCGCATCATCCACGCGACACCCCTACACACACGTTATTCTCAGACGCTTTGATCGCCACGTGTTTAGTTCCGTTTCTGTCTTCTGACAAAAATGCCGATGTGAGTAGAAAAAACAGAATGCCATTCCATTATCCAAACCGCTTAGATCTCCTAGTTCACTCTCTCTCAGATTATCGATTTTGTCGGATGCTCGAGGTGTCATCAGACGCTCGTTAACACGCGGCTAATCAGACCAGCTCATCGTATAAAACCCCGCCCACCCCTGGTTTGTACTGGTCACGCGAAGGTCACTTCATGAATGTTAAAAATGTAAACTACTAATAAGACACGTTGGCCCCTAGCTAGCTAACCGGTCTGCTCCTTTAGCCGAGCGGTTAGTGACGTCGCCTTGTGGTGCAGTACACCCCGGATCGAATCCCGCACCGGGCAAGAAAATAGCCGGTTACATTGGTGGCAGCGGTGGGACCCGGAAGTGTGCAGATCCTCAGAAGTCTCCTCGGAGCGCGGGAAGAACAACGCGCGAGGGCGCGCTTCCGGGAGAGGGTGACGACTGTAAACTACTAATAAGACACATTAGCCCCTAGCTAACGGGTCTGACCCTTTAGCCGAGCGGTTAGTGACGTCACCTTGTGGTGCAGTACACCCGGATGGAATCCCGCACCGGGCAAGAAAATAACCGCTTACAATAAGGACTAGACCAGTCCCTTACGGTTCTCGAGACGACCGAGAACAATCGCGAATAAAGGTGTAAAAAACACGACATTAGTCATTTATAAATAAATAAAAGAAACGTTGCTGAATGTTTTATGAGGCTGCCTTCGGCGTGTTGGACGGGAAAAGTCGAGTCTGATGACTGATTTTGGTCCGACTTGGAAATCAAATATAGCAGAAACAGTTCAGCTTTGGTGGAAGTGTGGTGATGCTGCGGGGTGGAGTTACACCACCTGCCGTTCTGGTTTTCCTTTGAATTGATTTTCTGTCTCTCTGCTGTCCACCATTTTGGTTCGCTGTTCTCAGTATTGCCGCTCCCTCTCTCCGCTCCCTCTCTCCGCTCCCTCTCTTCAGCTCCCTCCCTCCGCTCCCTCTCTCCAGCTCCCTCTCTTCGCTCCCTCTCCAGCTCCCTCTCTCCGCTCCCTCTCTCCCGCTCCCTCTCTCCAGCTCCCTCTCTCCAGCTCCCTCTCCAGCTCCCTCTCTCCAGCTCCCTCTCTCCGCTCCCTCTCTCCAGCTCCCTCTCTTCGCTCCCTCTCCAGCTTCCTCTTTCCAGCTCCCTCTCTCCGCTCCCTCTCTCCGCTCCCTCTCTCCACTCCCTCTCCAGCTCCCTCTCTCCGCTCCCTCTCCAGCTCCCTCTCTCCAGCTCCCTCTCTCCGCTCCCTCTCTCCAGCTCCCTCTCTCCGCTCCCTCTCTCCAGCTCCCTCTCTCCGCTCCCTCTCTCCAGCTCCCTCTCCAGCTCCCTCTCTCCGCTCCCTCTCCAGCTCCCTCTCTCCAGCTCCCTCTCTCCAGCTCCCTCTCTCCGCTCCCTCTCTCCAGCTCCCTCTCTCCGCTCCCTCTCCAGCTCCCTCTCTCCGCTCCCTCTCTCCAGCTCCCTCTCTCCGCTCCCTCTCTCCGCTCCCTCTCTCCAGCTCCCTCTCTCCGCTCCCTCTCTCCAGCTCCCTCTCTCCAGCTCCCTCTCTCCAGCTCCCTCTCTCCACTCCCTCTCCAGCTCCCTCTCTCCGCTCCCTCTCTCCCGCTCCCTCTCTCCAGCTCCCTCTCTCCGCTCCCTCTCTCCAGCTCCCTCTCTCCAGCTCCCTCTCTCCGCTCCCTCTCTCCAGCTCCCTCTCTCCGCTCCCTCTCTCCAGCTCCCTCTCTCCAGCTCCCTCTCTCCAGCTCCCTCTCCCGCTCCCTCTATCCGCTCCCTCTCTCCAGCTCCCTCTATCCGCTCCCTCTCTCCAGCTCCCTCTCTCCGCTCCCTCTCCAGCTCCCTCGACCAACGCTGCCGCCTGTCCCCGACAGTTCTAAGTCAACGGTGCGCATGCGTGACTCGCATCTGCGCTTGACTCGGACCGGGCAGTGACATGCTCAAAAGTTAAAAGAATTTGGTAACACTTTAGTATGGGGAACGTAGTCACCATTAATTAGGTGCTTATGCGCATGCAAATTAGCAACATATTGGCTCTTAATTGGTTAGTATTACATACTCATTAATGCCTTATTCTGCATGGCCTTATTATACAACCAGTAAGCCATTAACTATGAGTTTTCCCTCTATGACCTCAGAAGTATTGCTTATTAATAGTACCATCTCAATATGCTTTGCTTAGTATGGCCTTTATAAGGTGGTAGTACCACAAGAAGAGTTATTCTCCCTTACTAACACTTAATGAATATGGTCTGTTCTTACATAACAACACACAAAACTACAAGTGTTCATAGTGTTAAATTACTCTACATTAAGTTTTTGATACTTAGAATATGTTCCCCATACTAAAGTGACATCTTGATCATTACTAATTCACTAGTAATTAAGTTTTTGTTACTTAGAATATGTTCCCCATACTAAAGTGACATCTTGATCATTACTAATTCACTAGTAATTAAGTTTTTGTTACTTAGAATATGTTCCCCCTACTAAAGTGACATCTTGATCATCACTAATTCACTAGTAATTAAGTTTTTGTTACTTAGAATATGTTCCCCATACTAAAGTGACATCTTGATCATTACTAATTCACTAGTAATTAAGTTTTTGTTACTTAGAATATGTTCCCCATACTAAAGTGACATCTTGATCATTACTAATTCACTAGTAATTACGTTTTTGTTACTTAGAATATGTTCCCCATACTAAAGGGACATCTTGATCATTACTAATTCACTAGTAATTAAGTTTTTTTACTTAGAATATGTTCCCCATACTAAAGTGACATCTTGATCATTACTAATTCACTAGTAATTAAGTTTTTGTTACTTAGAATATGTTCCCCATACTAAAGTGACATCTTGATCATTACTAATTCACTAGTAATTAAGTTTTTGTTACTTAGAATATGTTCCCCATACTAAAGTGTTACCAAGAATTTTAATGAGCCAAAAAAATGGGAACGTTACAAAGAAACGACTTCCTCTAGGTTTCGGTTGAAACAGGAAGTGTCGCATATTCTTCTCGCTGCCCAATCTGAGTCGACCGTAGATGTGAGTCGCGCATGCGCGAGTTTAAACGGTTTCCATCCATCCAGCCATTGTCCAAACTGTTTCTCCTGCTCTCAGGGCCGCGGGGATGCTGGAGCCCGTCCCAGCAGGCACTGGGCGGCAGGCGGGGAGACACCCCCCCCCCGGACAGGCCGCCGGGGCGTCACAGGGCCCACGCACACGTTCACCCAGCTTTACGGTATTATGACAATAAAGACAGAGGGTTAGGCTTAGACCAAAATGGTCGCATAGCAACCCTTGTCTTTCTGGAAAGTGCAACTTCATATTAGACTCGCTCGCATTTGTGCGAGGGTTCACCTAGGAGGCTGCACCTCCACAGACTGACAGGCAACACGTTTTTATTGGGTACTTTTTTAGCTCGAGCACCGCATATTAAAAACCCCTTTTTCCCATATTTCCTGTTCAGTCGACTTGAGCGCTGTGCAAAAGTCTTATAACGGCAGGAGGAAACACTGGTTTTCTGACCCTGTGTGTGTGTTTGTGTGTGTATTTGTGTGTATGTGTGTGTGTGTTTGTCCGCTGCTGATCTCACATACTACTGGGCCTGTCAGCTTGATAACTTTTGTGCACAGTTAGGACTGCATGATCAAGGCCCTCTCGTGGTTGCGGTCATTCAAAACCTTTGAAAACCTGATTTAAACCGGAGTTTAAGCCAGTTTTGTCCCAGCACTGGACAAGGGGACCTTCGCCTGATGGGGACCTGCTCTCTACCCAGTGCACCCTTCTAGTTTTTCAGTGCACCCTTCTAGTTTTTCAGTGCACCCTTCTAGTTTTTCAGTGCACCCTTCTAGTATTCCAGTGCACCCTTCTAGTATTTCAGTGCACCCTTCTAGTTTTTCAGTGCACCCTTCTAGTATTCCAGTGCACCCTTCTAGTTTTTCAGTGCACCCTTCTAGTATTTCAGTGCACCCTTCTAGTATTTCAGTGCACCCTTCTAGTTTTTCAGTGCACCCTTCTAGTTTTCCAGTGCACCCTTCTAGTTTTCCAGTGCGCCCTTCTAGTTTTTCAGTGCACCCTTCTAGTTTTCCAGTGCACCCTTCTAGTTTTCCAGTGCGCCCTTCTAGTTTTTCAGTGCACCCTTCTAGTTTTTCAGTGCACCCTTCTAGTATTTCAGTGCACCCTTCTAGTTTTTCAGTGCACCCTTCTAGTTTTCCAGTGCGCCCTTCTAGTTTTCCAGTGCGCCCTTCTAGTTTTTCAGTGCACCCTTCTAGTTTTCCAGTGCACCCTTCTAGTTTTCCAGTGCACCCTTCTAGTTTTCCAGTGCACCCTTCTAGTTTTCCAGTGCACCCTTCTAGTTTTTCAGTGCACCCTTCTAGTTTTCCAGTGCACCCTTCTAGTTTTCCAGTGCACCCTTCTAGTTTTTCAGTGCACCCTTCTAGTTTTTCAGTGCACCCTTCTAGTTTTTCAGTGCACCCTTCTAGTTTTCCAGTGCACCCTTCTAGTTTTCCAGTGCACCCTTCTAGTAATGCCGCTCTCTCCTTTTGGAATCAGATCCTTTATTTGTTATGTACTGACGTTAGTGGTATTAAATGTGTTTTAGGGGGTTCAAACCTGTATTTATCTGGGCTCTTTTGACCCCTCTATCGACCTATCCTCTACACAAATGTAAAAGCACATGTTCACATCAGAAATCTGCACAGGTAAAAAGCCATATGGTTTGTGCTGCTGGTCAGTTATTACAAACCAACGTATATCAGAGGCCATCTGAAACGGAGGGAGGTGTTGAGAGTTGGTTATCTCTGCACAGATCATCCATGTTGGTTTAAAGATTCGGCGCTGATGGTCTTGCAGAAGGGCTGGATATCAGCACTGATTTCCTGATTCGATTTAATTTTGTTCACAAGATCCCAGTTTGATTTGGTTTCAATTCAGTGTTGATTATGTTAGAGATCCATCCATCCATCATCCGAACCGCTTCTGCTGCGCTCAGGGTGGCGGGGATGCTGGAGCCTGTCCCAGCAGTCACTGGGCGGCAGGCGGGGAGACACCCTGGATAGGCCGCCAGGCCACCACACAGCCCCCCCCCCACACCCACACTCACACACACATTCATACTTAGGGGCAATTTAGTATGGCCGAGTCACCTGACCTACATGTCTTTGGACTGTGGGAGGAAACCCACACAGACACGGGGAGAACATGCAAACTCCACACAGAGGACGACCCAGGACGACCCCCAAGGTTGGACTACCCCGGGGCTCGAACCCAGGACCTTCTTGCTGTGAGGCGACCGCGCTAACCACTGCGCCAGCGTGCCGATATAAAATGCCAATATCGCTTTGATGGGAAAAAGACTGTCTGACCCTGTAAACTTGATGCTAAGAGGATAATGTTGGAGAATAACAACTGGTCCCAAAGCATTAAATTGAATTTCTTTTTTATTTAACAAAATCATAATGATCAACAGTGATACAAAGCCACACTGAACCAGAATGAAGAAGTGCTTTAAGTGCACATAAGCTGAGGTAAACAAAGGAGGGCGTCCAAACGCCTCCCAAAGCTGATGATGTTTGGAATCCTTTTGACGTTTTGGCTGCAGAATGCAAAGTGGGTGCCAGCAGCCAAGCTGTTTATTTTGTTTTGCCAAAAATGTAATTTAAGAAGAAAGAAAGCCACTTTGTTTTGTCACTGTACCTTCCAGTGAATTGTATTCTTACAGTGAAATGTGCTCTCCGCATTCAACTCATCCTGTTGTATAGGAGCAATGGGCAGCTGCAGCACCCGGGGACCAGCTCCAGTTCTTCTTCCCACTGCCTTGCTCAGCGGCACAGACAGGACTATTAACCCCAACTCATTTGGTCAAATTGAGTTACCGTAGAAGCTTAGCAAAAAGTCGGTGCACGAAGGCATCTAGAGACATCCGTAAGATGTGAGCTGTGCTAGAAATTATGTTTGGCAAAAACCATCACACACCCACTGAACAAATGCAAAGATTAAAAGGTCCATCCATCCATCCATCCATCCATCCATCCATCCATCCATTATCCAAGCCGCTTATCCCAGCCGGGGTCACGGGAAGCTGGAGCCTATCCCAGCAGTCATTGGGCAGCAGGAGGGGAGACACCCCGGTACAGGCCGCCGGTCCATCACAGGGCTGGATTAAAAGGTCGATCCAGAGATGTTCAGGATTGATAGCGGATGATTCAAATCAAAATGGCAACCAATATACTATGTACTCGCTGCTGGCTTGTAGTCACAAGCCCGTTTATTTCATCTCAAGTGAAGGCAAATCATTATTCTCTGCAAAGATTTTACCAGCACGTCCAGGTAGTCGAACCCGAGACCTCCCACCAGAACAACCAACCTCCACATATCCTGACCGATGGCTCCCCTTCAAACAACTGGGCACCGGTCGTCTATGTTATGCCGGTTAGCTTCGACACCCAGCCGTCGCCAGTTGTCCGTTCATACATGCAGACATAAATGAACTGGAGAGCGAGGAGCAGATGTTTCCTCTTCTCTGTTTCAACACCGGCCTTTTAATCGCCTGCTGTAGATTCCTGCTCACCACCCCGTATCAGCCACAGGGCTAACGTCTGGTTAAATGCACTGATCGTAAATACACACAAACTCAACCCTCCTCTTCCTCCTCTTCCTCCTCCTGTTTTCAATCCCCAAATGTAAAGTGACTCTTCATCAGCTATTCATGAAGTCCTCATTCTAGCCAATGATTGCTTTAAATGATTTGTGATTTTCGGAGGTAAAAACGATCATAATACTTTCTCAACCAGGGACGTCCGCTCTTCTCGGACCCTTGACTGAGCGTGACGCGGCCTTCCTAAAGCTCCGACACTGCCTGCTTTTCTTTTCTGATCTTTTCTTGGTCATGGAGCAGGTGGTGTAATGCCATAGAGCTAGGCCCTTTTCCTCCAGCGCTGACTGCTGTGTGGTTTATTGGCCAGCTGTGTTTTTTTTTCCTTCTTTTTTTTTGGATTGGCAGCTCAGTAGGCGAATCTGACAGCAGGACGATGAATGGCATTTGATAAGTAGGTCCATTGAAAAGCTTTTCCTTACTCACCGGAAGATGGACAAGCTGCTGAGAAAACCCACTACAGCATGTAGACAACCTGGAGGAAGGGAGGGGTGGGGGTGGGGTGGGGTGGGGGCAGTGGCGGAAATATGGAGCAAAGGAGAAAGTGAGAGAGAGAAAGAGAGAGAGAGAGATTAAGGTGCAGAAATGAGAAGAAAGGTGAGCCTATTCATAGTATATATGGGAAAGAGACACCAGAAGACAGCAGAGACATAGAGCGATTCTTTCCCCCTGGAGGATTATTTTGGTGTGTTCCGTTTGATTCGGTTCCCATCTCCTCCCGTTCTCTCTCTTACTCTCCCGTCATCCTTCACTCTGACCCTCGTTCCTCTCCTCCATGTCTCCCTTCAGTCGCTTGTCTACCTTCCTCATTCTTCTGTCCCTCCCCTCTGTGTCTCTCTGCCTTTTCCTTCTCTGTTCTCGGCTTTCTTTCTTCCGCTCCTTTCTGCAGTCCCTCTTTTCCTTTTTCTATACCTCCTTCCCCTCTTCGATTCCTTTTCCCATCCACTTCCACCTTTTCCACAGTATGTATAATGGATAGAGACGCCCCCCTCTCTCGCTCTCTGGCTCACCAAGCCGGAAAAAACCAAACAAACCCTAACCCAAGGTGCTTGGCTCTCCGCGCTGGACCTCAGCTAACCATCTCCGACACTGGGTTGGTCAGCAGCCATTTGCAGTTAATACGTTTTACACTTATCCAATCAAACACACACGTTGGTTTTTTATCAAAGAGGAGCAGATAAGAGCAGCTGTGGGGGCGCGTTGGCTCCAATGTGGTTCCACGCTAATCGCCCGCTGAGGGGCTGCCATTGTCTTTGAGTTGGTAGATAATCTACCATGGTGCCGTTTGTGTGTGTGTGAGATGTGTGTTTATATGTGTGTATGCCTTTTTACACATGGCCAACAAATGTACCCAGAGTGTCAGATGGGTGTGTTTAATTGTCATTTTAATGTAGTACTTTTGGTGTTCATTTTGATGCTTGCATCTCTTTTGGCATGCACATCTTCCCGAGTCAAGTCACGTTTATTTACAAGGCCCATTTAAAAACGACCGGAGTTGAGCGAAGTGCTGTACAATCAAATAAAATGACATTGTAACAGCAAAAGAAGCAGAAGAGATGACATAATATCACTATTGCGTAATCATACACAAGTAAACAAGGGCACACGTAGAAGAATAAAAAGTAAAACACTAAATCCTTAAGGACACTCAAAGGCCTGAGAAATGATGTGGGTCTTAAGGTTAGCCTTAAACAACCGTCAGAGGGGGAACGCTTAATTGAAAATCGAAAACTATTCCAAACCTTTGGGGCGGCTACTGCAAACACATGATTACCCTTACCCCTTAGCCTCAAGCGTGGAACAGCCAAGAGCAGTTGGTTTGAGGATCTGGGGTTGGAAAGCGGGTAGAGAAGCTGAAAATATGACCCCTTCAGTCTTACTTTTATTTAACTGAAGACAGTTTTTTGCTATCCAATATTTCAAATCCTGGAGGCAGTCAAGGAGGGACCTAACTGTGTTGTTATTATCATTACTAGGTTCCAATGGAAGGTATAGCTGGACGTCGTCCGGTCGGAGATATTGTGTTTTTGCAAGATAGAGCCTAAAGGGAGCATGTACAAGGAGAATAATATGGGCCCTAAAATGGAGCCTCGAGGTACTCCACAGATGATGGGAGCAGACGAGGGGAAGAGATTTCAGTTTTGACGGAAAAAGATCTATCCATTAGGTAGGAGGCAAACCACTGGAGGGCGCTATCCTGGATGCCGATGTAACCCACAGTAATATAAATAATTAATTAAAATCCATAAATAAGTTAAATTTGTTAATACATCTAATTGATCAAGAGTCAGTTAAAAGCGATTTGAAAATTTTTTTTGCATATACTATGTTTGGGTTTTTCCCCCCTTTTCTGCTTTTACTTTGGCCAACTACCCCACTCTTCCGAGCCTTCCTGGTCGCGGTTCCATCCCCTCTGCCGAGCCGGGGAGGGCTGCAGACTACCACATGCCTCCTCCGTGTGGAGTCGCCAGCCACTTTTCACCTGACAGTGAGTAGTTTCGCCAGGGAGATGTGGCGCGTGGGAGGATCACGCAACCCCCCTTCCCCCTTTCCCCTTCCCCTTCCCTCCCGAACAGGCACCTCGACCGACCAGAGGAGGCCCTATTGCAGCGACCAGGACACATACCCACATCCGGCTTCCCACCCGCAGACACGGCCAAATTGTGTCTGTAGGAACGCCCGGCCAAGCCGGAGGTAACACGGGGATTCGAACCGGCGATCCCAGTGGCAACGGAATAGACCACCACGCCACCCGGACGCCCGTTTTGAAAATAACTTAAGCGGTTATTTTCTTGCCCGGTGCGGGATTCGTTACGAGGTGTACTGCGCCACAAGGCGACGTCACTAACCGCTCGGCTAAAGGGTTATATCGGGTCTTATTAGTAGTTCACAAAAACATGTAAACGTATGCCGATAAGAAATTATATCGACGCTTCCCCTTTAAGAAACTCGTCCTCTGGTGACGTAGCGGTAACTCGGCGCGGAGGAGGAGAAGCGGAGAAGTTGACGGACGGAAAATGTTGGGAAAAGTTGCGTTTAGAACCCGAAAAATAACACTAACCTGGTTGGACATTTGTGAAGGTCTCATCTAAATACCTTACAACGGTTTTCGGTGAGTTTTAACCGGTTTCACAGAAACCTTGTTGTCATGCAGTTATGTGTAGAAACGCCAACCTTTGGGCAGCTGTATTTTTCAGTGTGTTACGGAAACCAAACAAGACCGTACGTCGTGCTATTGAAGCGAGCTGGGTTTTATTGTATATAACGGAAAGGATGTGAGCGGGAAAAATGAACTTTATTTACAATGATTATATAATACAAACGGATATGCGCAATTAGCGGCCCAGTGGCGGGAGGACAAGTACAGCTCCGCCGCCATTTTGAGCCTAGCAGAACAGCGCAGCAGGGCGATCCGCGGCGATGGAGCCATATTTGATTTGCACCTACAGAATAGTTTCTTCTTCGTGGCCTGTTGTTGTGCAGCGCAGGCAAGATTTGTTATTCTTATTTTTTTGGGTTCCCGTTTGAAGTTGTTCTAGAGTGGAGATTCCTCGGGAAGACGACAAGATGGCGGGCCAGACCCACGGCCTTTGTTTCCGGGACGAGGATTCGTCTTCATCGGGCCAATGAGAGGAGCCCCCCCCCCCCGCACGCGGGTGCGCCGTCGCTAGACTCGCTGCCGGAGCGGTAGGCGTGTTGCATCTCTAAACTAAACTGGCTGGAGCACACAACCGGAACTGAACCGGAAACGATTTTATAGGTAGAGGCTAGTGAACGGTCAACTGAGCATGCGCAAGTACTCGTTGCCTCCGTTGTTTGGGTAGGGTTAGGGTTCAAGTGAGCCAATCAGACGCAGAGTAGGGGCGGGTCTTCCTAGTATCCTAGCGCCTGGGTGCTACGCGGGGGCGTGTGGAGGCGTGGTCGAGGCATTTCGCGCATGCTCAGTTGACCGTTCTCTAATCCATTTCCGTTCTCTGCATCGATGGGAACTAGCCTCTACCGTATTTTATATTGTACAGTGTTCGTAAATGTCAATGTTGTGATTGGATGTATAATAGTATTTAACTTCCAATTTAATTTGGAAGCTGTGAAATAATTCGCTTACTTGTGAAAGGTGGAAAAAAGTTAACTCAAAAAAAAAAATGACCAAAATAGGTGCAGCCTATTAACGTACCCTTACAAAAAAGTATACTTGAAGTTAATTTATTAAGTAAGTAAACTTAAGTAAAGCTCGTTTATTTCCCAAGTATGTAAGTGGACTAATATCAATGTACTAGTAGTATACTTGTAAGTACTATTTCAATATTTAAACTTTTCTGTGTACTTGTCAGTATAAGCAAAGTATATTTAAGTATAATTTTGTTTAGTATATCTGACAAGTACTTCAAAAGTAAACTGAAACAGTGTAACGATCACAGATGAATAGGCTCGGTAGCCCTTGGCTTACGGGTCCGACCCTTTAGTCGACTGGTTAACGTAGTCGCCTGCGGTGCAGGAGCCCCGGGTTCGCGTCCTGGCTGTGGCGGTTCGCGGGGACGCGAATCCCGAAGGAAGGGGGCAATGTAACGACCACGGCTGAATAGGCTCGGTAGCCCTTTGCTAACGGGTCGGACCCTTTAGTCGACTGGTTAATGTTGTCGCCTGTGGTACGGGAAATCTGGGTTCCCGGATGCTGCGATTCCCGACAGCCCCCTCAATTCGCTACATTAGTATATCTGATAAGTACTTAAAAAGTAAACTGAAAGCATACTCACTGATTTTTAGTTTAAAATAAGTATACTAATAGCATACTTGAATAAACTACTTTTTTCAAAGGCTAAAACATGATAGTTACTCACCGACAGGTCTAATATAAAAAACTATTCAAGATAACTGTCTTGATGCATGCTCAATAATCCAGGTAAGAAAATCAAAGAAAGTTGGATCAGTTCATCTGGGTACAACGTTTATTGACAGATACGTTTCATCACTCATCTAAGTGACCTCTTCAGTCTAAACTGAATGCAGACATCCCACCCCCGCAACCAACGACCAGTTTCACATGCAAATATAGGTGTTACCATTACGTAGAGTTTCAGTGGCTACGTGTACTCTTCACAGAGGATGAGGGAATGTTTGCAATCCCAGTACTGTAAAATGGTGACCGATACATAATGACCGAAACCAACAATCAGTTTCATGTGCAAATATGGGTGGGAAACTCTAGTTAATGGTCACACCCATATTTGCATATGAAACTGGTCGTTGGTCTCTGTCGTTATGCAACTATTGTTTATAAGGTGTGGGGATACCTGCAGTCAGTTTAGACTGAAGATGTCACTTAGGTGAGTGGTGAAACGTATCTGTCAATAAACGTATCCAGGTGAACTGATTGAACCTTCTTTGATTTTCTTACCTGAATTATTGAGCAGGCATCAAGACATTTTGACTCATTTCGGCGAGGATTGCCTTAAATTTGTACATGAGTATGAGCAAACGGCGTTTAAGATGGCAGACTGCAGGAACCACCTGAGATTCAACCTCAGATGCAGACAGAACGGGATTACACCTAAGAGCCTGCATATGAAATCTTCGGTCAAGAGCCACCGAGCGAACCAGATCCTCCAGAAGGCACAGAGCCAGCTGTGGAATGAACGGGTGAGACGAACCAATTTTACTATCGACGCTTTGAAAGCCAAAGAGGAACAGATCCAACAGAGACTCATGTCATGTTTAGATGAGATCAATTTCCAACGTGTGATTGAATTCACGGATAAGGCTCGTCTAGCTCAACCCGAAAAGTCGAAAACCAGGCAGCAAGAGAAGTTCGACTTACTTGCTGCATGCCAGAGACTTCGGCAGACAACGGACAGTGCCCTCAATGGCAGACAGAGACAGATGCCAGACACATGCCAGCCATGTGGACAAGTGGGTGAAGAATCTGTCCGACAGACAACTCACCCAGGTGGAGAAAGACATCCTTGCTAAGGGGCTGAATTTTTGGTGTCATGCCGAGGGAAATCCCGCTAGTGGAACTGGTCACAGCCACGGAATCAGCGATCCGAAAAAACAACATCGCAGACCTGGAAGCAGAGCAACTGCGGACGAAAGTTTTAGCCTGTCTCAGCAGTGCGAAGGTGCCGCCATCCAACAATCAGTAGAGACGAGAAGAAAGCTCTCACAGCTCTCAGGAAGGATAATAACATCATCATCCTTCCAGCGGACAAAGGCAGATTGCACTGTTGTGTTAAACCAGACAGACTGTCATGAGAAAGTTATGACAGTACTTGGTGACATAAATACTTATGAGCCCCTGAAACGAGATCCAGGCAGCTGTTACAAAAAAAGGTGATAAATTATCTGAAGCTGTTAGAACAGGACAATGCTGTTGACAGAATTTTGTACCACAGATTTTACCCAGGGGAAGCTACACCTAGTCTGTATGGGTTACCTAAAATACATAAACAGGATGTGCCATTACGGCCTATTGTTTGTATGATTAAGTCAGTGACCTATAACATCTCTAAGATTCTGGCATCTATTCTTAACCTGTTGGTAGGCAGTAATGAACATCACATTCAGATCACTATGGATTTTGTGGATAAGGTGAGGGACATCATTATGGAGGAGGATGAAACAATGGTCTCTTATCAATCAACCAAACAATAAATCAGTCAGATTTAATTTGTATAGCACTTTTCATACAAACAAATTTAACACAGAGTGCTTCACACAGTAAAACAATGAAATCAGTAACCCCCCCCTCACAAAAAATAAATGAATAAAAGTACAGGCAAATTTTATAAAAGTACAAAAAAAGTTTAAAATTGAGTTAGTAAAATAAATAAAAGTGCCATAAACACTGATTAATTAAAAGTAACAATAGAGCAGAGTATATAAAAATGGCAGAATATATAAAAATAGCAAAATATATTAAATTTCTTATGATGTTAAGTCTCTGTTCATATGCATTCCTGTTGGTGAAGCAGTGGAGGTAGTCCATATGAAATTTAAAAAAAAAACCCACCCTTAGCAATAGGACCACCATTAACACTGACCAAGTGTGTCTGCTCCTGAAGCTGTGTCTTAGTCCATGTACTTCACATACGGGGGGCAGTACTATATAGGCAGGGGCATGGGTGTGCTATTGGTTCCCTATTGTCACCTGTAGTGGCCAACTTGTATATGGAGGAAGTGGAAAGAGGGCTCTGATGTCTTATCCAGGGACACCAGCTAGCCATTGGTTCAGATTTGTGGACGACACCTGGGTTAAAATTAAATCTCAGGAGGTACCACATTTCACCGACCACATTAACTCTGTGGACAGCCACATCAAGTTCACCAGGGAGGATGTGAAAAATGACAGGTTGGCCTTCTTAGACTGAAATATGTTTATATAGTTTGTTCTTATTTTTATTTCTTATTTTATGTGTTATTTCAATTTTGGTTTTTGTTTCTATTTTCTTGTTATCTTGTATCTTGTTAGTTTTTCATTTTTTTCTTTACTAGATTGTGTGTCTGTAACAGGACCCAATTTCCCCTCAGGGATGAATAAAATATTTCTGATTTTGATTCTGATTCTGAAATTGCAATAGGTGATGGTCCACCCTAAGAATCGGGACCCCTGGCACAAACAGAGCAATATAATGTATGCAGTTAAGTGCCAGGAGGATCGCCGTGACTTACACGTTGGCGAAACTAAACGGACGCTGGCCAAGAGGACGGCACAACACAAGAGAGCTAACACGTCAGGCCAGGGCTCCACAGTCTGCACCATCTGCAGGCCAGTGGCCACTCTGATGTCACTGATGTCAAAAATGGTTGCACCCATGTTTGCATATGAAACTGGTCCTTGGTTTCGGTCGTTATGCAGCTGTATTGTACTGTCGAACTGTACTATTGTTTATAAGGGTGGAGATACCTGCAGTCAGTTTAGACTGAAGATGTCACTTAGATGAGTGATGGAACATATCTGTCAATTAACGTTGTATCCAGATGAGCTGATTCACCCTTCTTTGATAGCTAAAATAAACCATAAGCTTCCTAACTCCCTAAAGTTACTAAGAAAGTCTAAAAAGGGGGACATTTGAGTTTTACTTAGCTTTTTGACATCTGCAGGATTATCCATTGGTTTGGCCAAATGTTATATGTGTTGTCTCTGTCTACCTCCAGTAAAGTGCCGGCTGTCATATTTAGAACACCTGGTCTCTTGTTCCATTTCATCTGGTTATCCTCACTCCAGCTGAGCCTAGGACTGGTCCAGTAGCAGAAGAATGTGTTATATTGGTGGATATAATCGGTGCTTGAGATGGTTAAGGGTAATCGCATGATCAACTGTATCATAGGCGGAGCTAAGGTCTAACAGAATTAGTATAGCACATTTACCAGAGTCAAGAGACGGCAGTAAATCACTGGAGACTTTAAATAGAGCTGACTGTACTGAGACGTGCCCTGAATTCCTCCCCTAGTCCAGTATGTTTGTGTGTGTGTGTGTGTGTGTGTGTGTGTGTGTGTGTGTGTGTGTGTGTTGAGGTGCATTGGCAAGACGATACGCTGCATTGGGGGGACGATTTTATTCACTGTCGCATGAGTGCACACACATGCACTATGATAAAGTACACAACTCTCTAGACGTGCACCACACACACACAGGAACACATGGCAGACTCACTGGTGACCCTGGAGACCGGGGCCGCGAGCTGTATGTGACCTGTAATCTGGGCTCCCCTGGGGTCAAAGTTGAACGTTGTGAGCCGAATAAATACCACTTCATTAAGAAAACCAAATGGAGACCCTGGGGGGAGAGAGAGAGAGAGACTGACATTTAAGTAGAGGGAGAGATGGAAAGAAGGTTAGAGAGTAAAAGATGAAGAGAGGTAAAGACAGAAAAACGGGATGGGGAGAGATAAAGAAGTGCTAGAGAGAGAGAATAGGAGGGATAGAGAGAAATGCAGAGAGGAGAGATGATGAGGGTATAGAACTAGGGAGCGAGAGAGAGATAAACGGGGAGAGGGAAGGAGAAACGCTGACAGACAGCGAAGGAGTGCAGAGGCCAGCAGATGAAAATGTCGCAGCAAGGGAAGGTTTTGAGAGATGTCATGGCCGCCACGCTCTGTTTTTTTTTTTTTTTAAATTCCTTCCCTCTGGTATTCCTCCTTTCTTATACTCGCTCTCTCCTTTTCCCCATCCCACAAACACCCCTTCCTGCACTGTTCCTGTCCTCGCTCTTTCTTAATGGCTTAACAGCCTATTCCTCCTCTCTTCCTTTTCTTTAAATTCTCTCTCTCTCTCTCTCTCTCTCTCTCTCTCTCTCTCTCTCTCTCTCTCTCTCTCTCTCTCTCTCTCTCTCTCTCTC
Organism: Lampris incognitus; assembly: GCF_029633865.1. Lineage (NCBI taxonomy): Eukaryota > Metazoa > Chordata > Actinopteri > Lampriformes > Lampridae > Lampris > Lampris incognitus. The sequence goes on along the minus strand of NC_079228.1, from coordinate 39,915,685 downwards.
TCTCTCTCTCTCTCTCTCTCTCTCTCTCTCTCTCTCTCTCTCTCTCTCTCTCTGTCTGTCTGTTTGTCTTGCTCTCTTTTCTCTCTCTCTCTGTCTCTGTCTGTTTGTCTTGCTCTCTTTTCTCTCTCTCTCTCTCTCTCTCTCTCTCTCTCTCTCTCTCTCTCTCTCTCTCTCTCTCTCTCTCTCTCTGTCTGTCTGTTTGTCTTGCTCTCTTTTCTCTCTCTCTCTCTCATGTCCCTTTCTCTGTGATCATTTCCTCCCATCTTCTTTCCTTTTCTGTTTCTGTCCCACTCTAATCCTTACCTTCCTCTCTCTCCATTTCTTTCTTGCTGTCTCTCTTTCCCTAAGAAAATCTCTTCCCCTTCTCTCTCTCGTTCTGGCTGTCTTCCTTGTTGTCTCTCTACCACCCCCCCCCCATCTCTCTTCCCCCTAAGGGTCTCTCTTCCATACCATTCCTCTCTTGTCTGTGCTAAAATGATTGTCCATTTTGACAGTTGTCTACAAATTGTCCACTTTGACACTGTTCTCACACACCCCCAAAACACCTTCCCCTTAAACTCCAGTGAGAGGAGTGATTGAAGAAACCCAGTAGCGGGGTCACCGCCATGCCTTGTCTGATTACTGTGCAGACAGTAGGGAAGAGCATGACTGCTTTTTGGGAATCTAACTCGGTGTGCGTGTGTGTGTGTGTGTGTGTGTGTGTGTGTGTGTGTGTGTGCATGTGCGTGTGTGTGAAATAGACTGTCAGTGCGGGGATACACCTGCAGCTGCGTGCACTATTTTTAGAGATGTGTGTGTGTGTGTGTGTATGAGAATGTGTATGTAGTCTGCAGTATTTATATATTAGAATGAGTGCAAATTGGAGTTCATGCTTGTGAGGCTTGGCTGTTGCAGCTTGAAAAGCGCTATAAAAAATGCAACTTGATTGATTGATTGATGTGTGTCTTCTTTTTAAGTGTCGTGTGTGTGTGTGTGTGTGTGTGTGTGTGTGTGTGTGTGTGTGCAACGGACTCGTCTGTGTCTAACATGTGGAACTTGTGGGTGAACTTGGATGTACGTGAAGACGTCTATACACACACACACACACACACACACACACACACACACATCTATGCAACTGACCACACTGTGCGCCTCCTTTCGTCTCTTGGCCTGGCAGCTTGTGTTTCCGCGTTCCAGAAAATAAAGAAATTCACAGCTGATCGCCAGCCAGTGCACCTTCTCCACATGTAGATGGAGTTGGCCAATTACTTATCTCGATACCGCCCCCCCCCCCCCCGACACACACACACTTTTTCCCTGGTCGCTACAGGAACTGATTCTCCGTAATCTCGACTACCTAAATGACTTTCGTGCAAAGATGAGGAGAATGCAGAAAGGTGGATACGTCTATTCCTGGGGAAGTGGAAAGTGGTGTCCCCTTTTTCTTTTTTTCTTTTCTTGTCTTTTTGCTTTTTGGTCAACATTCAAATCGCAGCTTAGATTGAAAGCAGACATGGACGCATCAGATGTGTTTAAGTCACGGTCTGAAAAATGGCCTTGGAGGTTTCCAGCCCCATAAACTAATGATGGCCTCTCATCAAGATGAATTTGGTTGGCATTTACATTTAAATGGCTTTAAGTAGCCCTCTGCATTGCGGCCCTGTTGAGAGGAAGAACTGAACATCATTCTGTCCCGTGGGACAATAGTGGTATTGCCCCTTACTCTTCTGGGTCAACCTTCCCCCTATGGACGGGCACAGACATTTTGAGGGTCTGTTGCTCTAACCTGAAAAAAGGGCAACCTGCCCACCCCGATTCTAGGTGTCACCTGAATGATGTAAATTATGATTATTTAACAAACCACAAATTAATTTTACATTTATAAATTGTTTAAAAATTTAAAGATTAATGAAATGAAAAAAACTGCACACTATTAGTGTAAGTTAACACGTTATTGTAGATATAGTTTGCTGTAAACTAACAGCAATATTATTCTGCATTTTGAGCCTAACACTGCCATCTATTAAGTGGATTGTAAAAGATGTGTACCTGTATGGTGATCACACCATTTTGGGTCTTCATTTAGTTAGTTGTTGTAGACAGCAGAAGCTGTGTAAAGCATTCAAACTTTTGAGAAAACAGTTCTAAAGCCAAAAAACCCCCGCAATATTCAAACTGAAAACATAAACTCTTGAACTCAGATGATGGAGTTGATGTTGTATACATCACGTTAGGTAAAAATTCACTAGTAGATTTTGCAAATTCGAGTCATTAGATATTTTATATACCTTTTTTTTTTTAAATTCTGATTTTTCTCCCAATTTAGTGGCCAATCAATCCCTATTTTAGTTCAAACACCCATCCTCGTACTGCATGCGTTCGCCATCTCTCGCAGTCTCGAAGGAGACGCCTCGCCACTTCCGTGACAAGACGAATCCAGGCCGAACCACTGCTTTTTCCCCACACAGACAGAGACGCATTCATGTGACGAACACAAGCCAACTACGCCCCCTCCCGAAGTCAGCGCTGCCAATTATTGCTGCTTCGTCGAGTCCGGCCATAGTCGGATCTGACGAGACCGGGGCATGCACCCCGGTCCCCAGTGGGCAACTGCATTGACTCAATGCCGATGCTTAGACCGCTACACCACCGCGGACCCTGAAGTTTTATATACTTCACCGTATTATCCAAAACCAAATATTTGATTGTACTCATATCTCCATGAATGACTGTTTGGACTGCAATGATAAACATTTCTGTCTATGGAATTTCCAGAGACAATAATACAAAGACAGTGCCAGGCAAAATGCTATCATTCTTTTCAATCCATCCATTATCCAAGCTGCTTATCCGAACTCGGGTCACGGGGATGCTGGAGCCTATTCCAGCAGTCACTGGGCGGCAGGCAGGGAGACACCCTGGACAGGCCGCCAGTCCATCACAGGGCAATATATATGTACAGAATATATCAAATATTTACTGCCGCAGAAACATAAATTACGCTGCGTTTAGTTGTATGCATACAAGTACAGATTTATTTAGGGTAATTTAGCATTATTATTTCAATGTTTTTTTCAGTCCAATTCCAGTTTATTTCTATAGCGCTTTAACAAAGCGTTTGTCCCAAAGACACTTAACAGATGTACATACAATTTAGAGAAAAAAACTCAAGTCATCTTTTGAAGTCAGGGGTATCAACACATTAGCCCCAACAATAGCAAGGCTTTAACAACAAGGCCTGTTCATATGACTTCCATCCATCCATCCATTATCTGAACCACTTATCCTGCTCTCAGGGTCATGGGGATGCTGGAGCCTATTCCAGCAATCATTGGGTGGCAGGCGGGGAGACACCCTGGACGGGCCGCCAGGCCATCACAGGGCGCGCGTGCACACACACACACACACACACACACACACACACACACACACACACACACACACACACACACACTCATACCTAGGGACAATTTAGTACGGCATGTACTAAGTTCACCTAACTTGCATGTCTTTGGATTGTGGGAGGAAACTGGAGCCCCCGGAGGAAACCCACGTAGACACGGGGAGAACATGCAAACTCTACACAGAAGACGACCTGGGACGACCCACCAAGGTCAGACAACCCTGGGGCTCGAACCCAGGACCTTCTTGCTGTGAGGCTACCGCACTAATCACTGCGCCACTTTGCTGCACTTCATATGGCTTGTGTATGATACATTATGAGGAGTTTTTGTGTGTGTTTTCCTACCATCTCCAAGTATTCCAGCCTGCAAACCCTATTTTTGGTCATACAAAAACTTCCGCCCAACCCACACAAATGTGAACATTTTCATATTTGAATTGACTCTGCATCCTCCCCAAAGTTTCACAGCTGAAATCAGCCCCATAAAAACATTTGGTTCTTCTATATCAGGGGTCCCCAATTACTTTTCATAGCGGGCCACTTTTAGGGCCACTTTTAAAACCAAGGGCCACTCAGCCTCCAGCAGCATGTTGTTCGTTAGTTTGTTTTGGTGTCGATACGTTGCAGGTATTATAATTTAAACAGATTTTTCATCTATTTTTCGATATATTACCAGTCTTACTTTTACTAAGAAATTAATTTAAAAAAAAATTTTTTTGGTAGGGAAATAAAAAAAAATCTTCCTTCTGGCATTTCTCCAAAAATTCTCGCGGACCATAAATCAACCCGTCACGGGCCGAACATGGCCCGCGGGCCGCCTATTGGGGACCCCTGTTCTATATGTACAAGCACATAATCAGAATTTTGCAAGAATAACTACAATTGTAACAACAATTTTACTGTATGGGAGCGGCTGTGTTTGCCAGATATTGAGTTCATGTCTGTGTTGGTAAGATCCTTTTATCTCGCGAGGGAATTCCCCCAGGTGTTTGTCACCGTTGTGTGCATTCATCCCAAGGCCAATGCGCAAGTTGCAGTTGAAAACAGGCACTTACTCATTGTTGACATGCATTTTTCTAACACATATGGACTTGGGCAGCACTGTGGCGCAGTGGTTAGCACAGTCGCCTTACAGCAACAAGGTCCTGGGTTCAAGCCCTGCGGTTATCCAACGTTGGGGGTCATCCAGGGTCGTCCTCTGTGTGGAGTTTGCATGTTCTGCCCATGTCTGCGTGGGTTTCCTCCCACAGTCCAAAGACATGTAGGTCAGGTGAATCGGCCATACTAAATTGTCCCTAGTTGTGAATATGTGTGTGTGTGTGTGTGTGTGGGTGGGGGGCCTGTAATGGACTGGCGGCCTGTCCAGGATGTCTCCCCGCCTGCCGCCCAATGACTACTGGGATAGGTTCCAGCATCCCCAGGACCCCGAGAGCAGGATAAGCTGTTTGGATAATGGATGGATATAACGACAGTTGTAGGCGATAGCAGCCAAGATGATAGGATTCACAAATGAAGACCAGAGGCCAGTGTAGCGAAACCCAAAAGGACAGACAGACATAACCCGATAACCGGATAACCTGAAGGGCGATTTAATGCAGGGAAGAAAAAAAAACAACACTGCCACAGGGGATAAAGACAGGTGAGTCTCAGGTGGGCGTTGTTGAGACGATGTGCGCCTTGCTACCAAAGTCCGAATCCGCAGAGCGAGGGGTTGTCCGAGGAAGTCCGGGTCCGAGATCCAGGAAGTCAAGTCCGAATAGGAGGGGTCCAGGTAGAGAGACACGGAGGGAGATTGCTGGAGAGGTCCGGGGGGAAAACATGTAGGTCGCTGGGGGCGAGGAGTGAGGGAGACATGGGGAGCCGTGGAAGTCGCGGAGGGAGAGTCCTGGGAGGGAAAAAAAGAGAGACACGAATATAGACACTGGGAATAAATGGAATAGCAAGAGGGCAAGGCACGCTGGAGGGCTGGTCAGAGCTTTACCACAGGGTTCAGTAGCATTCTGGGAGGCTTCTTGTAGAGGGCTGCCTGATTGCCACAGGTGTGCCTGATAGATGATGGCAAACACCTGGTGCAGCGCAGCGCTCATCTCCTCAGAGCGCGAGCTGAACGCTCGGATGTTTCCGGCACATCTGAGCTGGGGGAGTGGCTTGAATTGAGGTTAGCACCAGACAGAAGCATGTCATTGAGGGACACTCCTTCGAACTGTGCACTCGAGTCGAAAACCACCCTAATTTGGTCAGGTTTCTGTGGGTGTTACACACCGAAGGTGGGAAGGTACCATCGTTCTTGGTCTTTCTGAAGTGGTGGTACTACCTCTGTGTGATTGTTGTCCAATAACTTTTGTATAAAGTCAATGTAATGGGCTTGCATGTCTGGTTTCTTGTCCAGAGTGCGTCTGAGTGACATCAGTTGCTTGTAGGCGTACTCCCTGTTGTTTGGGAGAAGACGTCTGGGAATGCGAAATGGCAGCGGAGCAACCCAGCTGTTTGTATCATCCTTGAAGAACTTGTCCTCCATCATCTCCAGGAAGGTTGTGTCTTCAATAGATGGTGCGAGCTGATTGTACTTGTCGGTCCTGCAGAAGACATTTTCTCCGATGTTCTCTTCAGTGGGTTTCACTGTTGTGCATGATGTGCGAGACCATAGAGAGGTTTCCTTTTTGCTTTTGATGCCGTAGTTCTCCTTGACTCTGACCAGGCTCTCACATGGCATAAGGTAGCTCGGACGTCTATGTCCAAAGACGCATGTTTTTAGAGTGCTCACTTCATTTGGCTTATGAGCAGAGCTGAGGCACACATCGCCTACTATTACCCATCCCAGGTCTAGCTTCTGTGCATAGGGTTCGCTGTGTGGGCCATTTAACTGTCTGTGCACCTTGTGGATCCGCAAGATGTCTCGTCCTACCAGGAGCAGTATCTGCGTGTCGGGATCAACAGGTGGTATTTTGTCTGTGATAGACCTCAGGTGGCTGTGTTGAAGTGCCGCCTCAGGCGTGGGGCTTTCCAAGCGATTATTTGGTACCTGGTTGCACTCAGTCAGCGTAGGAAGTGGAATACTGGTTTTGCCATCTACAGACTCGATGATATAGCCATATGCTCTTCTCCCTGCTGTTTCTGTTGTTCCTGCACAGGTCTTTAATGTACACGGAGCTATACAAGATGGCATAGAGCTTCTTGATCTCTTGCTGCTGACCTTCGGGATAGGTGTTTACGAGGCATATCTTGGAACATGATTTGCCACTAAATCCAGTTCCGCAGAGATTTGCCACTAAATCCAGTTCCGCAGACTTTTGTGCACTGGGATGTCACATGAGGACATGTCGCAGCTTTCTGCTCCCCGCCATGCTCTTTGGATGGGGAGAGAGGTTTTAGAAACAGGGGTGCTGGTCTTGGATGAAGAGCAGCTAAGTGTGTCACTTTCACACTCTGTGCATTTTACAACCACGTCACAATTCTTTGCTTGGTGGGTGGTCGAGGCACAGCAACAAAAGCAAATGGAGTTGTCCTTGAGAAACTTCTTCCTCTCATCCAGAGGCATTACCCTGAAGCCTCTGCACTCGAAGGGGGGGTGTGGTGGATGGGACACTGCTTACTTATGTCTTCCACTATGTTGTTCACTTTGCTAGTAGCTTCTGTAGATATGTTGGTTTTGTGTTCTGAGACAGGTGGTCTGCTGTTGCCCATGTACCTTTCCTCCTTTGCAGTGGATGTTGAGAGAAGTGTTGTATTGAAACTGGGGTCGTTACGGGCTTTGGCCTCTTTTCGTACAAAGTCAGCAAAGAAGTGAAAAGGTGGGAAAGGCACCTTGTATTGTTCTTTATATGCTGACCCTATGGACATCGACTTCTCTTGGAGGTGAAAGGGTAGCTTGTCCACAATGGAACCCACACCCCTGGCTGTGTCCAAGTATGACAATCCAGGTAGGTGTCCGTCTTGGTTGGCGTACTCCAATTCCAGAAGTACATCTCCGAGCTCATGCAGTTTGTGATGGTCTTTACCTGAAAGCTTGGGAAAGTTCCCGACCTTTGAGAACAAGGCTCTCTCGATGGTCTCCGGTGAACCGTAACATTCTTCGATTCTTGACCAAATCATTTTCAGGCCTTCAGAGGGGATGGTAAACATTCACTGCTTTGATCCTATGAGCCTGCTCACTGGGCTCAGGGCCCAGCCACTTTATCATAAGATTAATTTTCTCATTTACTGTAAGGTTTAGTCCCTCGATGGTGCCCAGGAAGGTGGATTTCCAGCTGAGATAATTCTCTGGACGATCATCAAATTTGTTCATCCCTCCAGTCACCAGCTAGCTTCTGGCAAGGAACCCGACGAGCTTTGTGGTGTTATTTGCTTCGTATGCAGGATAGCTGCATTGCTGTACACCTATTCTCTTGCCGTCTGATCTTTTGCCTTGTGGTGGGGAGACATACTGCTGTGAGTTACTCCTGGGGTATAAAGGGGTGACTCGTGCGGCAGTGGAATACCTCTCACTGGTTTGGGTTGAGGTGTGACGTGTGCTACTGGAGTGTAGTCATCTTTCTCTTTCTGTGTGTGTTCAATGAACTTGAGGTTTGAATGCTTAGTCACATACTCACTGACTTTGTTGTGAAGTTGGTTCAACAGGAACAAACTCAGTTTCTTTGAATTGTTCCTGAGCTTCTAATTCTACAGTGGCTGCTTCCTAGACCTCTGCTTTAATGAGTGCTGCCTCAGTTTCTTGTTGTAGTATGTCTAATCTTGCCTCAAGGCGAGCTTTCTCCACTTTCAGGCCCATCTCTCTTTGAGCATAAGCTATTCTAGCGTGGGCTGCTTGCACTTCAGCATGTGCCTTAGCTGCAGCTATGCTGGCTCTTGAGGAGACAGAGAAGCGTGATGAGCGCGATGAGTGTGATGACTTTAAAGAGTGGCCTGAGATAGACCCACTGTTTAGATCTTCATTTGACCTAGTTTGGTGTACATGATTCTCTTCTGCTTTAGTACGAGCTTGAGCCGCAGCTACACTGGCTGAAGGCTTATTTGAGCGTCGCGGAGATGATGATGATGAAGATGATGCAGCACATTCTAACTTGACATCCAGGTCTCAAGGATCGATATTAATGGGATTTGGGCCTGACATCACTGTATTGGGCAGGTGGGTGTATCTCCAGTCCACAGGAAATGTTCTTGAAGATGTAGGCATTTTTTTTGTTTTGTTTTACTTTTTTAAACTGGCTGAAATATGTGCTCAGTTTGGGGGATGAGATGCCAGTCTTCCTCTATATGTGTCCAATCAACAAAACTAATTGCGGTTTGGCAGGGGATGAACTTGTATGTCCTGTCTAGTGGATTCTCCTAGACGGATATACGTTATTTCTTCACAGCTTGTCATGATGGTACATCTTTTCACTGTTCTGTCCTCGCCAAGCGTTGTCCTCATGAATGTGTACTCGGCTATACAGACAGCTAAACACTTTCCTAATCAGGCTCCAAGGAACAGACAGATGTGTTGAATTTGGCAGTTTAATCAGGATAAGTGTGAAACTGGACAAAGAATGAAGATATACAAATGAAAATCTTACGCTACTGTACTAAAAACACAGAAAAAATGATGCATACGTATTATTTTTATACCAGTAAAAAATGCAACTTACAGATGATGCCATGTATAAGCTATGAAGGAAAGGATTGCGTTGTATTGTAGCTATCAGTAACATGCGGTCGTCTTTGGCAAGATCTCGAGAGGAAGTGGAGCACTTCCTGTTTTTGGGGTTAACAAAAGGAAATACTCAGAACAACCACCAGGGGGTAGCAAACAATAAAAAAAATTTTGGTTCCAGCGCAATCGGGTTTTTGTTGTTTATCACCAAGAATTCAAAAAGTTGAAGGGGGGGGGGGTTTTTATTCATATCCGTGACCTCTGATTAGGTTGTTCACTTTGTTGGTCATTCACGCACCTAAGCTAACAGTGTAGAGCAATTGTGTCTGCCTACCAGTTTTTTTTGGATGTTAAAACAACGTTGAGTAATTTTTGTATTAGAATTTTTTTTTTATCCCCCCTGTTTGTCTCCCCAATTGTACCCGAGGCGCTAGTGCAGCGACCAGCACACACAACCACATCCAACTTCCCACCTGCAGACACGGCCAGTTGTGTTTGTAGGGATGCCCGACCAAGCCGGAGGTAACACAGGGATTTGAACCGAAGATCCCCGTGTTGGTAGGCGATGGATTGTATTAGTTTTTTAAGATCTGGAGTGTGTACGCAACAAATTGAGACCTCTGGTGCTCCAATACACCACTTCCTCCTCTGCTATTTGTTCAGATGGTTTGGTGAGATGAGCAAGGGCAGTATTGTCTCAATACCAGTGAACGACACGTGATCCTTTATTCTCATACAGGAAGTGACGCTCCCCATTAGGCATGATAAAAATGAATGTGGGATTTCAGATGTTTTTTTTCTTCAGCAATGTATAGTGTTAGAGGTTGCAGCAAAATACATTTGGTCCATTACTGAACAAAATAACATCTAAAATCTGGCATTCAATTTTACCGTGCCTCATAGTGGGCATAATTTCCTGTGCACGAGGAAACGACCATGTCTTGTTCCCTGAACTGATAGAAAAATTAAACAATGTCCCTTTAAGAGGGTAATTTTGTGTGGAATATAGCCTGTATGTGTGTATTCTAGTGCATGGCCTTATGGACGGTGAGTGGCATCAGATACGAGTCTCTCTTTTTTTAAACTTTTTTGACCATCCTAAATTCATATCTGTATTTCTTAGTTTTGAGCTGAGTTAAAGGTAATGCCAACTGGCACAGACTCAAAATGGCTGCGGCAAATGTGTGTGTGTGTGTGTGGCGGGTGGTGTTTGGCCAGAGGGGGGTTAGGGCTTGGATATCAAGAGAATGCAAATGATGGAACAGCAAATGGGAGTTATTTCTGAATATTCTGTAACCGCCGCAGATTTCACCATTCAATGGTAAACCATGCGGCTTTATTTTGTGCACTCTCTCTAAATGTATTACTGCAGGGAAAAAAAACTTCAGTAACACGACAACAACCTTGTCGCAGCTTGATTAAATGGACAACTTTACAACAAATCATAAAGAGTGAATAAGATGATAAAGTATGTTGCAGCACACCAAAAGATGTATTTTTATCTATATATATATATATATATATATATATATATATATATATGTGGCTGTGCTCGGATGTTTTTCATCTGCATATTTCATTATCCCCCCCTTTGATGCTTAACATACCTAGCCTAAGGGAAAGGATTTTTTTTAGGGGAATGAAGCAGAGAGCTGGACCAAAATAAAACACAGCGCGGATAATTGGTGCTAAGGTTTGTAATTGTCAAATCCTGGCGCTAAGATTTATATTGTTATGAACACTTAAGATGTGATATCTTAATGGGAAAATTGTGCATTCTTCATACGCTGTATTTACTAGAATGCATTCATACACATTTCAGAACTGATGTCGAAAATATCATGCACAGACATTGTTCTTTTTTTCCTCACACGCTACAGGACGTGATGGTATATTTGTACAGTAGTAACCAGTGCAGAAACCTGATTGAGATTGAGATGGCTTGGACATGTGTGGAGGAGAGATGCTGGGTATATTGGGAGAAGGATGCTGCCAGGGAAGTGGAGAAGAGGAAGGCCAAAGAGGAGGTTTATGGATGTGGTGAGGGAGGACATGCAGGTGACTGGTGTGACAGAGGAAGATGCAGCAGACAGGAAGTAATGGAAATGGATGAGCCGCTGTGACAACCCCTAATGGGACTTGCCGAAAGTAGTAGTAGTAGTAGTAACCAATGCAGAAACCCCGCATAATCCAAAACTCACCCTCAAGGCCATTATTTCTCTGTTGTTGGAGCAAAGGTCTTGAGGTTTATTTGTCAGGAGAGGAGCTACTGGTGTCCTGCTGGAACTTTTGAAAACAGAGGTCATGGGTACATGAATTTGTACAGCGGTAGACATCTTTATCCGCTGTCGTTCATCTCCTTTCTTCCGCAGGCACTTTCCATTTACCCTGCGGTGTTCATGGCAGTCTGTTTTTTTACAAATATTGTGAAGTGAAAGCAGTACTCACGCCAAGACACTAAAATTGAGCCTCAAATTACAGGTTGCCATTCCTCTTCTTGCGCTTTCTGACAAACTGGGAGGAAAAATAATCCCAAACTATTCTCAAAAACTACTACTAAAAATCCAGTTCATAAAGACAAAGCATATAACAGGGAAGCTCTGTGATAGTTATCCCTGCATGGGCTGATGGTAAAGATGAAATCTGATTACCCCGATCTGTTCCTCCCTCTGATTTTCTGGGACTGCAAACAAGGTGTAGCAACCATTGTGGCTGGTGTGTCGTCAGCTCAGCAGTAAACCATTCCCACCCTTCTAAAAATGGATCCGGGACCAAAGCTAACACAGGCAGTTTAATGTATTACAAACTACATCAAACTATATGGGAACACTGTTGCACAGTCATATTGATTGTCCAACAGAAGTATGGCCATAATTGTTCAATCTTTTTTCCTGTTTCAGTAGGAACATATTTGCCACTGCACTAGGGTACGTCCTACCCAGCTGTATTCAGAGACTGGACAGTGTCTCCAACCATGGTAAAGACAACTGGTAGCTCCTGACTATGTTGACAAAAGTTAGTCAAAGTCAAACCTTGAAAAATCTCAATTTTTACATTGTTAGAGGGCTGTGATGTTTTCACCCGATTTGAGCGTGGTTTTGTTTGCAGTGGTGATGGACAAGTTGACGGACGAGATCAGGCAAGAGTCTCCATGGACTATGATGTTTGCAGATGACATTGTGATCTGTAGCGAAAATAGGGTGCAAGTTGAGGAGAGCCTGGAGAGGTGGAGGTATGCACTGGAGAGAAGAGGAATGAAAGTCAGTTGGAGCGAGACAGAATACCTATGCGTGAATGAGAGGGAGGACAGTGGAATGATGAGGAAGCAAGGAGTAGAGGTGATGAAGGTGTATGAGTTTAAATACTTGGGGGTCAACTCTCCAAAGTAATGGGGAGTGCAGAAGAGAGGTGAAGAAGAGAGTGCAGTCAGGGTGGAGTGGGTGGAGAAGAGTGTCAGGAGTGATTTGCGACAGAAGGGTACCAGCAAGAGTTAAAGGGAAGGTTTACAAGATGGTTGTGAGACCAGCTATGTTATATGGTTTGGAGACAGTGGCACTGATGAAAAGACAGGAGGTGGAGCTGGAGGTGGCAGAGGTGAAGATGCTAAGATTTTCATTGGGAGTGATGAACAAGGACAGGATTAGGAACAATTATATTAGAGGGACAAAGAGGAGGTTTATGGATGTGGTGAGGGAAGACATGCAGATCTGCCGCAGACAGCGTTTTTGACCGGGCGTTGCTGGCACTGCACCTTGCAACCCGTCATTTCCGCTTCCTGCTGGAGGGTCGCTCCTTCACGGCTTATGTGGATCATAAACCGCCGACTTTCGCCATGTCCAAGGTGACTGAGCCGTGGTCTGCTCGTCAGCAGCGCCACCTGGCGGCCATCTCTGAGTTCACAACGGACATTCAGCATGTGGCCGGGAAGTCCAACCCTGTTGCTGATTGTCTGTCGCGTGTGCTTGTGTGTCCTGTGCACCTCGGTGTGGATTTCTCCACTATGGCTGACGACCAGCCCAGCGACCCGGACGTCCTTGCCCTTAGATCGACGCGTACTGGCCTCAAGCCAGAGGATGCTGTGATGCAGGAAGGCAGTCCTGCCCTCCTCTGCGATGTCTCCACCGGCTGTCCCCGCCCTGTTGTTGCAGTGGCCTGGCGCCGTCGAGTTTTCGAATCGATTCACTCCCTCTCGCACCCTGGAGTTCGGGCGTCGGTGAAGTTGGTTGGTTCCAAGTTCGTCTGGCCTGGCCTCCACAAGGACTTCAAGGGGTGGGCGGCTGCATGTGTGGCGTGCCAGCGCGCTAAGGTCCACCAGCACACTAAGTCGCCCCTTGAACCGTTTCCGATCCCGGACAGACGTTTCGACCACATGTATGAGGACCTGGTGGGCCCTCTACCTTCTTCACATGGTTTTACGCACCTGCTCACAATGGTAGATTGGACCACCAGGTGGCAAGAGGCTGTCCCTCTGTCCTCCACAACATCCTCGGACGTTGCACGCACGTTTCTTTCCTCCTGGGTTGCCCGTTTCAGCACTCCATCAGATATCACCTCAGACAGGGGCCCCCAGTTCGTGTCAGAGCTCTGGTCGGTGCTTGCGCGATCCTTGGGTGTGCAGGTACACTGCACTACCGTGTACCACCCTCAGGTTAACGGCTTGTGTGAACGTTTTCACCAGTCACTCAAGGCAGCGCTGCGCTCTCTTATGGTAACTGGGTGGACCATTTACCTTGGGTTATGCTCGGGTTGCGTTCGGCTCCTAAGGAGGACCTCGACGCTTTGCCCGCTGAGCTGGTGCTCGGTCAGCCGCTCCGCGTCCCTGGGGAGTTTTCGCCTGGGAGTTCTGCTCCTCGACCCCGTCCGGCCGTTTATCCTTTTTTGTCCGACAGCACTCGGGTTCCAGGCCCCGTTCACCACTGTTTTCCGCGGTCGTTCGTGCCTGCGGAGTTCATGTCGGCTCGTTTTGTTTTTGTACGGCATGATGCTCACCGCTCGCCCCTCCAACCCCCATACGATGGCCCATTTTGGGTTCTTGAGACGGGTCCTAAGGGTTTTGTGCTGGATATGGGTGGGCGTAGGGAGCGTGTCACGCTTGATAGGCTTAAACCGGCGCACAGGGTGGCAGGCGAAGTTGTGTTTCCGGCCCAGGTTCCCCGTCGGAGTCGCCCTCCTTCCAGGACCCCGGCAGTGTCTTCACGGGTTCAGCATTCTGCTTCTCAGCCGGTATTGGACTGTGTTTCACCTACTGTTTCAGCTGAGGGATGGCGCAGCCGTTATGGCAGGCTGCTTAAGCCTCCAGTGAGAAACTGATTTTCTTTCCAGGAGTCCCTTCTGGGTGTTCGGGGAGAGGCTGTGTGGCGGACACTAGATGCTATGCCTCTCACCCAGCAGGGCTCTGAGCTGGGGGCGTGGCTTACTTTCCCGGTTCTCTCTGGTGCAGGGTTGTTCCTGTTTCAGTTTGGTTTTGGAGCTGAGGAATAAAGTTCAAACTCGCCTTCGTCTCCTGTGTTTTCCTCATCCTGAATTTGAGAAATTTGACTGGTTGGACACTAAAGCATTTAGAACATAGAAAATAAACAGGATGATGTTGTAAAGTAGAAAAAAATGTCAATAAAAACAGCTGAGAAGATCTAAAGACATTTGTGATACAGATACATTAGTAAAATATCTATAAACCTGGATTATCTATGGTAGCAAGTGAAGGATGCAAGAATGAACAAGGTTGTATCGTTTTGTATTCAGGAAGATAAAGGGAAGATGGTTTTAAATGACTCTGTTGTTTTGTCATTGACTTTGCTTTGAGATGTGGAGAGTAAGCAAGACAAAGACCCGGTAACAGTCTTCCATTGATTGTGCTTTCACAGCGTCTTAAACAAAGCCAAGGCGTACTGATGAGCACAGAGCTGAGTGACTTCTGCTGAGGTGATGTGGCTCAAATGTAGCGAGGGATGTGTTAATGTGGCGCAGAAGACATCAGGGGAGCCACAGAGGCCTAAGTGGCATTTAAGGTGTTTACAAGTTTAATTTTATCATATCAAAACTTGTGATGAGGTATAACCAGTGGCAAAAACCACTTGGAGATGGGCTTTACTGACGCTAAATCAAATCAAGAGAACAATGAAATCTTAACAGGCATAAATGAGAGAGAAGTATCTCAGGTGGATTTGTGATTTGTACTGCTGCTATCTAAACAAGAAGGTCTGGGGTTCAATCTCTGAAGTCTGTATGGAGTTTGCATGTTTTCCTCTTGTTTAGTTTCTTTCGCAGTCCAAAGTCATACATGTCGGATCAACTGGTTCTGGAGAACTGATCCATAGGTTTGAATAACATGGTCCAAATTTTTTAGCTTCATTAACCGTCCAAATTTTTAACTATTCATTTTTTTTCTTAAATGTAAAATGTTGGGTGGGTGTGTGTTTGTGTGTGTGTGTGTATGCGTGTGTGTATATGTGTATGCGTGTGTGTGGGTGTGCGTGTGGGTGCGTGTGCCCTTTTATTTTATTCTTTTTAATTTTCTGGATGTATGGCTGTCATTTTAAAATTGTTTGAACTAGACTATATAAAGTGTGCATACAGTCCATTTAAGAAATCTTGTGAATACTAGAGAAGATAGAAAACACACTTAGGTCTAAATGAATATAAATATAATAGATCTACAAATCAAATTTAGATTATTGAAGGACATGCTGTATTTTGAAATAAATGTTTATATTCAAATTAAGGCAGAAATGTTACCGGTGGCTCAGATGAATCCCTACTCTGTATCACCTCTTTCCATTTCTGTCATTTCTTGACATTCCTTTGCACACTCTACAACTATGAGTGCAAATGTGAAGCAAACCTTTCCAATACGAGCCAAACACGGTGCTTTCACATGATTGGAGCCAATCAAGACTTTATTAACATTCAGCTGAGGCTCGGTGTCAGTTCTCAGAGTGCTTTGATTTCTGACCTTGTGAAGATCTTTTTCCTTTTAGATTCTGTATAATGACGGCATGTGTCGATGTAAAGGCAATGTCTGATCAACCGTTCGCATTCCTCCAAACTGTTTTTTTTTTCTATTTCGTTTTTTGAACACAGCACTCAAAACCCGGCTGTCCTCATATGTTCTTTTTTAGGTGTTAACTGTGCTAACTGAGGATTTTTTTCACTTTCAAAAACAAGTTGCATTCAACACTCAGTGTTGAGTGTTAAGAATGTTGATGTATCTGACATTGACTTATCAAATCCTAAATTTAGAAAAAAGTGAATAGGGTCTTCTTGCATGAGGCCCACTGAATCGGTAATGCATTTTGACTGTCCTGCAAAGTGAATTGTATTCGTGCCTTTCTGGATTTATGTCTTTTGGTGAGGCGTATTTGATGGTTGGCAGATGGTTTTGAGATGGAAGGACAAAGCATTTCCAGATTACTACCCATTAACAACAGAGCCAAACACTGCTGAAATGCCGCCTCTTATTTCCACAAACCCTTTACCAGACTGGATTTTGAGTTTGACGCGGTTTTGTTATTTGGTCAGACTGTAATAAGGGGACATGGTTAACTCTCGACATTTTCCTTTCGTGATATGCCGCCTGTTATTTCGGCGAGTGTGTGGTGTGCCCCCCCTGGGGGACACAGAGGCATGATGGGGGGGGGCATGTGACCTGGGGGGAATGTAGTGTGGAACTACTGTTTTGACGTTGGAATCTTTGTCACGACTGAACAATCAACAAAACGTGCTTTCATGAGACAGAGTCTGTAGTTTCACAGAATGGAGAGAGATTTGACAAGGACGAAAAGAAAGACAGGCAGTGCTTCCAAGACAAACAAGACAAAGTGCTTAGCTGACGGTAATCAACCAAAAACCAAGTTAAGAAAATATGACGAAGCCTATTTTGCTCTTGGGTTCACAGTGAATGTGGTGGGAGATGAGAGACCAGTTCATATTTTATGTCTGAAAACTCTGGCAGCTGGTAGTATGAGACCAAACATATTAAGAAGACACTTAGAGACATTACACCCCAGTCACGTCAATAAGCCACTCGAGTTCTTTCAGTGAAAACTTGGTGCAGACCGTCAGCAGGAACATTGCTTTGTAAAAGCTGCGTCAGTGAACAACAAAGCACTAATGGCATCATAGAAAGTCGTATACAGAATTGCCCAGTGCAAGAAACCACACACAATAGCAGAGGAGCTCATACTTCCCATGGCTTTAGATATGGTGTCAGCTATGTTTGATGAGACGAGTGGCGCAAAATTGAAGGCTGTCCTTCTGTCCAATGATACAGTTGCAAGACATATATGTGACATTTCAAATGACTTTAAAGAACAACTCATTGAAAAACTGAAAGACAAGCATTTCACCTAACAAGTGGATGAGGCTACTGAAAGCAATGAAGACTGCTTGTTTATTGCTTATGTTTGCGTTGTCACATCAGAGTCACTGTGTGAGGATTTGCTGTTTTGCAAGTATGTCCCAAGTAGAGCGACAGCTGATGAGCTCTTTAGGCTTCTTGACTGTTACCTGACAGAATATGGGCTGAAATGGGAGAACTCTGCGGGCGTTTGCACGTATGGTGCACAGACCATGGCAGGGAAAATGAAGGGATTGCAGGTACTAATCAAGAGGGTCTCCCCAAATGCGCAATGGATGTACTGTGTCATACACCGAGGCATGCTAGCATCAAGACAGATTAGCCCTGACCTGAATGAGGTTTTGACCGATGTTGTTAGCATGGTCAGTTTCATCAAAACAAGACCCATGAGTGCGCAGCTGTTCTCTGCACTTTGTGAGGAGATGGGAGCTAAACATTCAGCTGTATTGTTTCACAGCGAGGCT
Organism: Lampris incognitus; assembly: GCF_029633865.1. Classification (NCBI taxonomy): domain Eukaryota; kingdom Metazoa; phylum Chordata; class Actinopteri; order Lampriformes; family Lampridae; genus Lampris; species Lampris incognitus. Next base: position 39,897,851 of record NC_079228.1, on the reverse strand, counting down.
AGGTGGCTCTCGCGAGGTAAAGTGTTGTTGCGAGTCTTTGAACTCAGAGGGGAAATTCGGGTGTTTCTGGAGTTGCAACAAGTTTAGTGAAGGAACAATTTCTGATGAAACTGGTCTATCTCAGCGATATATTTGGAAAGCTGAATGAATTAAATCTTCAGCTTCAAGGCAGAGACAAACACCTTCCTCACCTGGCAGACAAGATCAGTGCATTCACTCACTCAAAAACTTGAGATGTGGGGCAGGCGACTTGATCAAGGAAATACTGATTTCTTTGAGAATCTGAATGAATTTGTTGAAACCAGTGATTCTGGAGCCACCATAGTGATTTCATGTCTTAACGAGCACATCTCTTCCCTGAGAGGAAGAGATGTGCAAACGGCAGTGCTCAGTATGACTGGGTGACATCCATTCAATGCAGCAGCACCTGTTGATTTCAGCTCTGCTGAAGAGGACCAGTTCATTGAGATGACATCTGATTCCACCCTGAGGCTGAGCTCTACAGCTCAGACACTGAGTGGATTCTGGCTTGGTGTGGAGAGGGAGTATCCACTCATAAGAAAGGGCTTTTAACACAGCAGAAATGTCTCGTCAGCATTGCAACAGCTGCAACACATTGTTACATCTGTGGCAAGTATAAGCGTAAGGCTCAAAGATGCACCATGACTGCACTTATTAAGAAATCCTATGAGCTCTACTTCGGATGTAAAATTGGTAACCAAGAGGAACCCTGGGCTCCATACATTTGTTTTGCAACATGTGCGGTCAACCTGAGAGCTTGGCTCAGCAGTGCCATTTGCAGTCCCAATGATATGGCGAGAACAGAAGGATCACGTGACGGACTTGTTAACTTCTGTCTGACCAATGCATCTGGCTTCCCTACTAAAAATAAGAAATCTATTGAATACCCCAATCTGCTTTCAGCCATGAGACCAGTTCCACATGATGACAGTTTGTCAGGACAGAAACCACCAGAGACGTGGAGCCTAGATGAGGCAGATGAAAAGGCCACAACGCATGAACCAGATGCGGAAAACAACAGTGATCTACATGTCTGTGAATGTTCTCATTCATCCAGGTTATGGTTATCCAAAGGAGTTGAATCAAGTGCAACTGGACTTGGTATATATCCGTGAAGACGTTTCACCTCTCATCCAAGAGGCTTCCTCAGTTCGTGCCTTTCTGACTAGACGAAGGTAGTCTGACTGGCTGGTGATGAGACTCAGAATTTATCCTCTTTGGAGTCGTTGTCAGAGCTATAGATGTCCATGGCTCTTTGTGTCCTGATGTTTACCAACGCACATCGCTAACAGAGCCATTGATATGAGTGGCTCTTTTGTGTACCGATGTTTGGCCGCGCCCGTCGTTATCGGAGCTATTGATATGTGTGGCTCTCCTGTGCTCCGATGTCCAGCCGCGCCTGTCGCCATCGGAGCTATTGATTTGCATTTGTTTAGCAGCGACGGTCGTTGGGGGTGTTAGTTTCGACTTCATTCAGTGGTCATGAGAGTCGTTGGAGCCGTTAGTGACTGACTGTTGATCTTGGAGGCTATGTCTGTGAATATTCTCATTCATCCAGGTCATGGTTATCCAAAGGAGTTGAATCAAGTGCAACTGGACTTGGTATATATCCGTGAAGACGTTTCGCCTCTCATCCAAGAGGCTTCCTCGGTTCGTGTCTTTCTGACTAGACCAAGCTAGTCTGACTGGCTGGTGATGAGACTCAGAATTTATTCTCTTTGGAGTTGTTGTCAGAGCTATAGATGTCCATGGCTCTTTGTGTCCCGTTGTTTACCAACGCCCGTTGCTAACACAGCCATAGATATGAGTGGCTCGGCTGGACATCGGAGCACGGGCGTGGCTGGACATTGGAGCACAGGAGAGCCACGCATATCACTAACTCCGATAACGACGGGCGCGGCCAAACATCGGTACACAAAAGAGCCACTCATATCTATGGCTCTGTTAGCGACGGGCGTTGGTAAACAACGGGACACAAAGAGCCATGGACATCTATAGCTCTGACAACGACTCCAAAGAGGATAAATTCTGAGTCTCATCACCAGCCAGTCAGACTAGCTTGGTCTAGTCAGAAAGGCACGAACTGAGGAAGCCTCTTGGATGAGAGGCGAAACATCTTCGCGGATATATACCAAGTCCAGTTGCACTTGATTCAACATCTTTGGATTCTTGGAAGCTAGACTTCTTGAGTCTCCTGGGTAGAGATGAAAGGACAGCATTGTAAGTGGGAGATAGGTGGTGTCGCAGACCTCCTCCTCTGTTGAGGGATGGTTTTTCCAGTTTCGCATAGATGGCTTCCTTCACCCCTCTTTCAAACCATTTATCTTCTCTGTCCAAAATGTGTACGTTGCTGTCCTCGAAGGAGTGTGTCTTCTCCTTTAGGTGTAGATATACTGCTGAGTCTTGTCCTGAGGAGTTTGAGCCATGGACATCTATAGCTCTGACAACGACTCCAAGAGGATAAATTCTGAGTCTCGTCACTAGCCAGTCAGACTAGCTTCGTCTAGTTAGAAAGGCACAAACTGAGGAAGCCTCTTGGATGAGAGGCGAAACATCTTCACAGATATATACCAAGTCCAGTTGCACTTGATTCAACTCCTTTGGATAACAGTGATCTTGAAGTTAAACCCTTTATGCCTGGTTATCCTCATCTGATAACACAGCCAAAATTAAATGACCTGGTCAGGGACTTAGATTTGTCAAACCTAGAGCAGAACTACTTGGTTCAAGATTGCAAGGATGGGGTTTGCTGTCACCAGGTACAAAAATTTATAACTTTTACAATTTTCAAGAATATTTGACAAACTTCTTTACGCAGGTTGACAGCCTCATTTTCTGCAGTGACATTGATGGATTGTTCATGGCTTTGGGTTGTGTGCATGATCTACAAAATGGCATCTTTTTACAGATTTGTCAAAGTTGAGCCTGAAAGCTGTCGTTACACAATGGCAATGTCCACCCTTCACTACCCATTAGCTATGCAGTACACATGAAAAAAACCTACAATAACATGGAACTGTTGTTGAAACACATACAGCACAACAATTATGACTGGAACATCTGCGGTGATCTAAAAGTATTGGCACTGCTACTAGGAATGCAGCTCGGATATACCAAGTACTGTTGTTTCCTTTGTGAATGCGGTAGCCGTGCTAAAGAGTCACATTACATTAAAAAGAAGTGGCCGCTCCGTAAGCATTTCGTTCCAGGGCAGAAAAGTGTGGCGCATAAACCACTTGTCGACCCAATAAAGACATTTCTGCCCCCTCTTCATCTAAAACTCGGATTGATAAAAAATTTTGTGAAAGCAATGAACAAAGAAGGTGATGGATCTCACTATTTGAGATGGATGTTACCAAGAATAATTTAAGATTAAGGAAGACATTTTTGTTGGTCCACAAATCAGACAGGTCATCAATGACGGGGAGGTAGAAGATCTGCTTGTGGGGCCAGAGAAAATAGCATGGAAGGCATTTAAGAATGTTATTGGGAATTTTCTTGGCAACTACAGAGCACCAAACTACATTGAGCTGCTTGACAACATGCCTAAAGCATACAAAACCATGAAGTGCAACATCTATCCATCCATCCATTATCCAAACCGCCTATCCTGCTCTCAGGGTTGCGGGGATGCCCGAGCCTATCCCAGCAGTCATTGCGTGGCAGGCAGGGAGACACCCGGGGCAGGCTGCCAGGCCATCACAGGGCCAACACACACATTCACACCTAGGGACAGTTCAGTACGGCCGGTTCACCTGACCTACATGTCTTTGGACTGTGGGAGGAAACCGGAGCATCCGGAGGAAACCCACGCAGACACGGGGAGAACATGCAAACTCCACACAGAGGATGACCCGGGACGACCCCCAGGGTTGGACTACCCTTGGGCTCGAACCCAGGACCTTCTTGCTGTAAGATGACTGCGCTAACCACTGTGCCACCCTGAAGTGCAACATGTCATTGAAAATTCATTTTCTGCATTCACACTTGGACTTCTTCCCTGCTGATCTTGGTGCAGTCAGTAATGAACATAGTGAAAGGTTTCAGCAGGACATTGTGACCATGGAAAAGAGGTACCAGGCCAACTGGACTCCCATCAATGCTGGCCGACTATTGTTGGACACTGACACGAGAGGCACCAGATACTGAGTACAAACTAAAATCAGTTGCAAAACATTTTAAGCTCAGTTGAACTAACACAATGTGTCAACATCATTATGTGATGAAACATGTTAAATTCATTAAAAGTTATTTTATTGTTTGTCCAAATTCCTACGCAATACGGAACATCTGAAGTTATTTTTGTGTTCAGCTTGACATTGTCAATCATCTCTATTTTTTTTGTTCAGGTAGCAAAACGTTTGAAAAAATTTGTTGTCTGGTGATCAACAGGGTTTAAAATTCAATCTGGCAAACATCACACAGCAAGACTTTAGCTTAAGCACCTCTACAGATGATTACCTACGTCAGTTCTACGAGCACAGGAGTGTTGTGTTGCATTGATTGGTAGGTTTCTGTGGTAATATAGAGATGAAATATTTATTCTACCGTTTTACTCATTACAACTCGCCCTCAGCCAGTGTTAGTAAAACAATTTTAATTATAAAAATGCTAATTTTGTGCAGGTGCCTGTTCTCCCTGGATGCGTCACCATGCTCTGCATGAATGAGCAGAATAGTACTGTTATTAACCAGCTCTCATTAGTCAGAAATTATAGTTTAGCATAACAGCCTTCAATATGACAATGGTAAAACTGTCATGAGCAATTTGCTCAACACTTATCCAAACTGGATTACACTACCAATATTTTTTCACATGTATTTTATGTATATTTCTATCATACTTCCATCTATCCATTATCCAAACCGCTTATCCTTACTCAGGGCCGCGGGGATGCTTGTTCCTGATAAATACTGACAACAACGTTTTGTGGATACACATGAAGGTGTTTGGGAACCAGGAAGTGTGGTAATATTGACTGTTTTATCCACTGACTAACATAGTTAATGGGACTCCTGTTCATGGTAGCACCATGATTTATCTATTAATTAAGCTACAAATGACCTAAGGATTTTAATAAAGCTGGGTTTCCTCATTGGGAAGCAAACCCCCAGTGTCGCAGTCTGCCCAGTAAACCACACAGCACGCATGATGACAACTAATGAAAAATCAATGTGTGATGGTAGTTTACAAGAGAAATTAATATCTGAAATATATTGCCACACGTATTTGTTGATAAAATTCTTATTTGCCCAAGGACATGGCCCTTGTAAAATGGCTTTTCTTTTAAAGCGTTAAATTATGCAACGTTGATATCAATTCAATTTATTGCCATTAAAAACTATGTGCAGGCACATGTTAAAAATGAAATAAGGGCTGCGGCTTCGCCAAACAGTGCAAAACAGACATAAACAAGCACAGTATAAGATATACACAGAGGAAGACCAAAAGCTAAAAATAAGTTTAAAAAAAGCACGAGTACAAAATATTTAAAACTATCCACAGACATTCAGTGGGTAGCCAGGTTCAGATAGGCAACAGCTTGGGGAAAGAAGCTCTTTTTGGGTGTGATAATGTGGGCTCTGAGGCTCCTGTAGCGCCTCCCAGAGCGCAGGGGGGAGCAGTCCATGGTTGGGGTGGGTGGTATCTCTGCTGATGCTGAGACCCCTTCGAAGGCAGCGTTTGTGATAAATGTCTTTTATGGCTGGGAGCTGGGTACCGGTGATATGCTGGGCCGCCTTGACGACCCGCTGCAGAGCTTTCTGGTCTGCTGATGTGCATCTCAGTGTGCCATACCACACTGAGATGCAGCAGGTCAGGATGCTCTCTATGGTGCAGTGGTAGAAGTTGGTGAGCATTTTGGGGGATAGACGGGCGCTCCCCAGGAAATGCAGGCGTTGTTATTATGAGGCTTGTTGCACATTCCCACATTTGGGTGTTAGAAGCTGAGTCTCGGATAAGGATGTTTCTAAAGTTAGGTCAGGTGGATATGTTGCTACATACAGCCCTAAATCACATTATCAGTCTCACCGAGGGCGTTGCATCCACAGTAAACACAGTCAGATAAAGCAAATGACAATGGACGAGACCCTCTACAAACAACAGTCTGGATCAGGGTTCATGCTTATTTATTTTTCTTTAGGCGTGAGTTTGTATGGTATTCAATTACCGGACTGGTCACAAAGATGACTCGGTGCACACTGCAAATAACCATGTCAGCTTTCTTTTACTTTGCTTTACTTTTACTGTACTGTACTGTACTTTTGTTTTAACATTACTTTACAAGTAATTCATAACAGTTTTGTCTGCCTCAGCCTGAGCGCATTGATAGGGAATTTCAAAGGCCATGGATGGAGATGAAATAATACGGTGCCTTTCTACCAACCAACCAACCAGCCACACACACACACACACACACACACACAAACACACTGTGAGATGATTTTGGCAGTCGCGAAAGGAATTTATGAATATGAAAAACTGGATTACTAATACAAGAAAATATGAACGGTCTCATAACCTCTGTGATACACGCTGTTTACTTGTGACATAATGACTGTTTGCAGCCGTAAGGCTTTCTCCATTAATTAATCAGGTAAAATTTGCCTGTAAATAGGAAAGAGGGAAGAATCATTCTGTGTGGGTGCGAAGCAAAATGTGTGTGTGTGTGTGTGTGTGTGTGTGTGTGTGTGTGTGTGTGTGTGTGTGTGTGTGTGTGTGTGTGTGTGGTAAATACGCATACGTGACCCCAACATTTTGGCTGTTTGGGCTGCAGAAAGATGCTGCTTTCCATCTTGTCAGCTCCTTTGTGGAAAATAACAGGTCCACACGTTGGCCGTCTTCAGTTTTTTAGAGAGGTTTTATTTTACAGCATCATCATATTCTTTCAGCAAGATTGCATGTTAACAATTACATGATGTACAGGATGGAGAAAAAGGACATCTTGTCAGGTTGGATATGGAGAAAAATGATGTCTTTGACCTCCGATGAGGTCAACCTGCGATCAGGAATAACGATTGTCCGTAAAAACATCCATACAGGACTATATTTGGTACAACAAGCCCTGTGGGCAGCTGAGAGTGATGCAGCTCTTTGAGTACAACAGGGATGGCGTGAGATATGTAGAAATGTCATCGACCAATAAAAAAGTCTCCCCATGGAACAATAAAGTGACTCATGACTCTTGAATCTCGAGAGAATTAGTCATAATAAATGAGTTGAACGTCAGAGATGGGACATGACTAATTCTTTTTTAGTTAGTAATTCATATTTTGGAATTGCCTTGTGCCATTAGACTATAATACCGGACTATAACAAACCGTGTCGATCAGTGTGTTAGTTGTCTGTCATCTTGACATAGTCTCTTTCACTGCATTTATATTGCACTCTTGCACCTACTGACCACTGTGTCCTGTCCTGTTCACATCCACTGTTAACACCACGCCATATCCACCACCCTATGTGTAATATCTTACTTTCAACTTGAGTATTGCTCATACTTGGATCTGCACTCATGCTGTGTCCTTATTTTCTATCATATCTTTACTTTTATCATGCATTTGTCTTTTACTGTATCCTTATCTTACATATTTCACAGTTTACCTGTATATATGTACATATGAGTAACATAAAGCAGCAAACCAAGATAAACTCCTCATATGCGACATACTTTGTCAATAAAACAGAGAGAAAGAGAGACAGAAGTGGGGGGGGGGTAGCTAGCCTCATATTAAGGGCAGTCCAGTCACTGTACCATCTCATCTGTTTAGCCAGCAGAACATTATCATCAGTTCTTTCTCCATAGAAGAAAGATGTGGATAGAAAAGTGGACGAACATGAGTTGCATAATACGAGAATGTCTCCGTCTGTGAGGGTTGTACAATACTGGGAATCTCTCCCTCTGAACTGGTGTGATTTGATCCCGGCGGCGTTCGTATGCTGACTGATCTTGGTGAGTTGAAAGGAAGAGGAGGAGAGGAATAAAAAAGGTTATAAATTCCATTTCAGGACTCGGTTTCCACTTTAATTACAAAGCACAGCCGGGGTGGTGGACTGCGGCACAGATCAGCCCCATTGGCGGGTTCCATCTGACAGGTTCATTAGCAGTTTGTTAGGGCCACTTTGGGATCGGGGGACCGCTGAATGCATAATGCCGCGAGTGATTCGAGCGGCTGCATCCGTGTTCATTTGTCTGCCACTGAAGATGAAGGAAGACGTCTGTAAACAAAGCTTGGTTGTGATGTCATGGATCTGCAGCCCCGCTCTTTAAACACATTGCTTGTGATGTCGGGGAATTTAAACTGCCGTGATGTTCTGCTAATTGTAGGCTACTCTGAATAGGAATATGGGCGCAGTCGGTGAAATATAAAATGCAATGTTAAGATGCTAAAGCTCATGTCTAGAAAGATGGCACCTTTAAAATTTGTCTTGGTGTGAGGTTTCTGAATTGTGTGTTTGGCTTGAGAGAGTTGTCTTAAAGTCTTGGTATTATGCCACCAGGTACACAGGTGGTGAGTCATACAAGCCATTTCAAAATCTCGCCAGCTGTGACATCACACTGGGGGGGTGACTGAATCAAATCCAGCCAGTTGGAGCCTTCGACTCGGTGGATCGGCCTTCTGTGTTGGCTTAACTTTGTTAGTTTGAATGAACCAAGACAGCCCACCATAGTTCACAGCCAATGATTTTATCCACTACTTGAAAAACATGTATGGGACGGCCCTAAGACTGCTAAACTTGCACAATGTGTTTGCGCCGTTAGCGGTCCGAAATACCTAATTGAGAATTTAGGAGTAGTACTGCGCTGACCCTAACCCTCAACGCTAAGGTTTTTAAAGGTGCAATCTGTATTTCAGATGTGAACAAAAGGGTCTCCCCGCTACTAAACTGCAAAACGCAGGATTGCAAGCTGCTATCACTCTGGCAGCATGGGGGCTGAAGCGTCTCTCTCAGAACAGTGCTGCAGCTTTGAAAAGTGTGAGAGCCAAAGCAGGGAGAAAAGGCTGCTGCTGTCTCTGTATCTCTCTGTCCATGTCGTCCGTCTTTGTTTTTTTGTAGGAGATCTCCCCCTCACCCCCCCCCCCCAATTGTATTTGGCCAAATAACCCACTCTTCTAAGCCATCCTGGTCGTTGCTCCACCTCTTCTGCTGATCCGGGGAAGACTGCCCCTTACTGGCCCTTTCTTGTTTGCAATGGTGATGGACAGGTTGACGGACAAGATCAGGCAGGAGTCTCCATGGACGATGATGTTCAGAAACCCTTTAACCCCTCAAACCAGCTGGTAAGGGCTGGTTCAAGAGGTTAACGTGACACTGAATGCTCTCAAGGTAAACTCGATGGCAGGAGACTCTGGCTCCTCTTAACGCCGTGAACGTTGAAATGGGTCATCGACGACAAAGAGGTTGCTGGTGCCGACCATTGTATTTTGGGTATACAAACAGGTTATGAAAGGGTGGCGGTTGCCTCAGAAAAACCATAGGAAGACTCCTTCAAATGCAAGAAAACTGCATTCCTGGTAGAGATGTGGACCCGTGCAGGTCTGTGAAGAGCAGTTTGCCATGACAAAATTAAATTCAATCTCCCATTGTGCATTGCTCTTCCTGTGGGGGTGTGTGTGCGTGTGTGCATGCATGCTGCTAGTCAAGAACAGTGTGAGATGCCTGGTGTGTGTGTGTGTGTGTGTGTGTGTGTGTGTGTGTGTGTGTGTGTGTGTAATGTTGGGTGTTTAAATCACTGTGTTACCCCCGTGGTGGTGATACAGGGCGTGATTGTGTTTTATGGGGTGGTTGTTTGCAGCAGTGTTGACAGATTGCTAAGGGGAAGAGGGATTCAGGGCTGGGGCGGGGGGGCTGTTGGGGTCATGAAGTGCGGTGATGGATGGTTTGAACATAATGTGATTCTCCTCTCCGTTGTGTTGTGTCCATCTCTGCTGGACTCACTCACAAACAACAACAACAACGAGCGGCTCGTCTCTCCAAGGTGGAGTCGTGAAGGTTGTCCCTTCTGTTTAAGTCGGTGACATCATCAGTGACACCTACATCCATACTGGCAGTTGTAATGGCGTTGGACCGCTCCAATACCCTGCATATTCATTTGAAATGAAACAGTCACCAGTCACCACCAAGCTGGCTTTATAGTCTTAGTCTGTGTAGTTCTTCAGTCATGGAAGAAAAAAAAAAACAGCCCTGGAATGACAACTGAAGCCATGTAAAACTAGGTTATAAAAGCGTGTTTTTACCCACGCAGTCGTCATATTTTTATTCACACGTTTGTTTTCTTAGATGCGACTTGAGTGTGTGACGTTTCAGTGGTTTGTTCAGAAGGGGTGGGAATCTTTCAGAATCTCACGATTCGATTCGATTTCGATTCTTGAGGTCATGATTCGATTCAAAATCGATTTTCGATTCAGAATTGATTCTAGATTTGGTACATAGGGGTGCTGATTTCAGGACGTACTCCAGTCCGCTGTGTGCTAAGAAAGGCAGTGTGGCAAATTATGGCATTGTTCAAAAAAGAAAAGAAAAGAGTGACGTAAAGCCCACAAGCTGAGTGGGCTCTAGTCTAAGTACGCCCCCTGCTGATAGGAGGATATGGTAGCCAGCTAGGTAGTCAGGCACTTAGTATGTGCAGTCAGGAAGCCACCTGCCATGTGTAAGTATATCCTGTCAGACTTCACTAAAATCCTCATTCACTCCAGTCGTTGTCTGTCCAATTACTGATGTTATGAGAAGTACAAAACATCACACTGAAGTGTGTATAAGTTCATGTAGTTTTGTATTTGAAAAAGTTACGTCAATTGAGTCCAATAATGTGAACACACAAAGGCAAACCTAAGCTTTCTCAGTAGAAAACTGACGGGATGGCATGTCGTACTTTGGCTCAGTTGTCTGGATCATAAATCTAAGGCCTTCATTGTCGACTACGCTGTACGGGTGCCGGTCTTTTGAAATGAAACAGGCGATGGATCTCTTTTTTTTTTTTTTTTGGCCCGTTCAGAATTGGCGGGGAGTTTGGTAAAGTGGTGCAGTGTGCTTTGGTTGTTCGTTAATGTTGCAGGAGGTCGTTGCTCCACTTCTTTCAAGTCTTTTTTTAAAATCTTTTATATACTTTATTGATCTCAGTAGGGAAATTGCTCTCTGCATTTAACCCATCCTAGCTGTGTGTATTTAGGAGCAGTGGGCAGTCGCTGTGCAGCGCCCGGGGACCAACTCCAGTTTTTCTTGCCCTGTCTTGCTCAGGGGCACAGACAGGAGTATTAACCCTAACATGCATGTCTTTTTGATGGTGGGCAGACACGGGGAGAACATGCAAACTCCACACAGAGGACGACCTGGGATGACCCCCCCACAAGGTTGGACAACCCTGGGGCTCGAACCCAGGACCTTCCTGCCGTGAGGCGACAGCACTAACCACCGGGCCACCATGCTGCCCAATCATTCAGGGTGATGGCGTATGATGTGAGACCTAACATTTGTGACATTCCCGAAATACTTAATTTTCGTTTTGCAAATCTTGCATATTGAATGAGTTGTGTCAAACTGCTTCTTCCCCGGGAGATCGTAAAATCCAAAATGCACCCAAACGCGTGCCTTCCATGATGATGGGACTGGCTGAATTTGTTGCTGCTCCATTTTCAGAAAGGCTGCCAAGAGCTAATGTTAGCAGCGACTGACTAGCCACTGCCGTGTTTTCCGCAAGCCGGGACAGGTGCACGGCAAGTCAACATTGCCAGCAGCGAGGAGGCTACTTAAGATTAAACAAAAAGTTTTTAAAATCGATTTATGGAATTTGTGAATCTATTCAGAATCGTAGAAGATAAGAATCGCAGTTCTTATGTGAATCTGGTCCCCCCCCCCCCCCCCACACACACACGCCTTCACCCGAAACGGGTGAAACACAAGTTAATACAAAGAGAGTATAAGTTAGGGTCTTCAAATCTATGATTAACTATCTCCATATTCAAATGTGAGGCTGCACCCTAGATGACGACACTATTTGGTGCTCTATAGTGTCCCTTGGCAAGATTTTCTGTTGTTCGGTGGCACAGTGTAGCTGAGACGGCCGCAGAAGAATCCCCCCCCCCCCCCATATAACATGACCGTCTGTCAGCAACACCTGCCATGCACATCTAAGTTAAAGCCACTTCAAATGCGGTCGTAATTTGGGTTTCTTTTTTTTTTTTTTTTTAATTAACTGCGTATGCCAGCAGTATAAAGTATCATGAAGAGTTATTGTTTGGGTAACAATTTATAATAACTACACACTATGAAGCTTTAGTTAAGTATTGGTAACCACCGAATTCATAATTTTTAAAGCAAGACATGCACCGATGGTTACGTGTATAAATTCATGCACAAATGTACATGCAAATACTTTGTTAATCATGTTCTCACACTTTCTAAAGGATCTTATGATCCTTTAGGCTTTTGTGAGTCTCAAGGTGCTGCGGGCCTTTCAGTCTCATGTGGAAATGTTTTGTAAGACACAGACACAAAATACTTCACTAACAACTAGTAACTACCCGAATTAATCATGAATTGCAGTATTAATACGTATTTATAAAACATCTATTAGCACACACTAACCATTGGTGCATGTCTTGCTTTACAAATGATGAAGTCAGTAGTACTGCTACTTCAGAGTGTGTAGTTATTATGAAGTGTTACCATCGTTTACATATAAATCTGAAGGATTGTAGCTTTAACCATGCTATTACACACAAGCACATTAATGGTGTGCTTGTGTGTGTGCTTAGGGCACATGTGAGTTTGAGCCTGCATATGACAGTGTGTCTGCACATTGTGTGTGTGTGTATTGTCATGCGTGTCAGTATTGTCAACATACATTTATCATGCCATCATCATAGTCCTGCCGGTGATGATAGTGTACATGCTTATGTGTGCACGTTCTTTCACAAAGCAAGGGCAAGTGTTGCAGTGTGCGTGTGTGTGTGTGCGTGCGTGCGTGTGTGTGCAGGCATATGCAGACAAACGTTTCCACCTTATTGTTCAGTGTATAAACATGATTAGCATGCTCATGGGTGGATTTACATTCGTGTGTGTGTGCATGTACACAAGTGTGTTGACCTGTGAAAGGTTACTGAGTGCAAACACTTATGTGAACATCCACGTACAAGTACACAATTTCATGCAGTGCCGAGGTGTATTTACATCTATGTTAGTGCATCTATGTATGTGCATGTGTGTCTCCCAGCAGACAGGCGGGTAGTGAGACGGGGCAGACAGCTCCTATTGCTCTTTTCATCGAGAGGGGAGCGTCTGCCAACATGTCAACTGGCACACAGGGAGGCGCTCTGGATATAATCAGTGTCTGGTCCAGATAGAGCGGGGCCAAAGCGTCACACGTCTTTCTGAAGTTTTTTTTAGACAGAGACATTAAAACTACCAGCTCTCGTCTGTCTCTTTTTCCCCTCTCTCTCCCTTTATCTTTTTAACACAAAGACTCAGTGCCTCGGCTTGTTCCGCTCAGAGCAAGGGGCGAAAATCGGTCCACACGCATTATGCATGTGCCCAGGTCCCTGGTTTGAATCTGTGAGAGTGTGAGACACGTTTCCTCTCATTCATTTATTCATACTGACTGTGTGTGTGTGTCTGTGTGTGTGCATACGTGTGTGTTTGTGTGTGTGTGTGCGTGCGCACGTGTGGCAAGTACTTTAAGCTTTTTTTTTTACAGGTGTACATGTGTGCATTTGTCATGTGCAGTAACCCTTGCCACAGCAGCGTGTGTGTGTGTGTGTGTGCGCGTGTGCGTGTGTGTGTGAGAAAATCTACTTGTGCATGCGTGTGTGCATACATGTGCTCACATGCATACTGCACTTGTATGCATCCATGTGTGAAATGTAAGCACGCGTACACATTTACCAAAGCATAGTGTACAGCAGGAATTCTCATGCTTATTACTCAAAGGTCCGCATCTTGATTTTTATTCAAGGTCAGAGGTCTGGAACGATTGGCAGATTTTCGCTTCCTCGGATGGCGATGTTTTGGGAAGACCCGCCCTACTCTGCCTCTGATTGGCTCTAACCCTAACGAAAACTCGCGTACCGGTAGGCTACTGGTTACTGTCATTTATGGTCATGCTTGTATCTCTCCTGTCCTCTCCTCTCTTGTGTTTCTCTGTTTCAGCCCCTCCACACACACACACTCACACACACACTCACACACACACACACACACACACACACACACACACACACACACACACACACACACACACACACACACACACACACACACACAGTCGTGTTTCACTATCCTTGTGCGGACCCCTCATTGACTACATTCATTTCCTAGCCCTTAACCCTAACCTTACCCACGCAAACTACATGCCTAACCCTTACCCTAACCTTAACCTAACCCTAATTCTAACCGTAACCCTAAAACCAACTCCTAACCCTAAAATAGACCCTTTTCCTTGTGAGGACCTCTGAAAGGTCCGCACAAGGTACGTGCTGTCAGGTTTTGCTATCCTTGTGTGGACATTTGGTCTGCACAAGGATAGCTAAACATGTGTATACACACACACACACACGGACTGGGACGGTGTGAACCAGGTGAAGCAAAGATAGCATTACTCGAGTTGACGACAACTACATTACTGTAAGTGCAATAAAAGTTTCGCACCACCCCAAAGTAAATTCTCCATTTTAACGTTAATGCGTGGACTCGGCAGCAACAACACACAAAATAGAAAACACTTCATAACACAATGTGTGGGCTGGGTCCAGATTGACTTGCCGTTTGGTCAGGATGCGGACTGAGGTCCAGACTTTGAGAAGCCCTGATGTACACCGAAACATGTATGTATAAAAAGTTCACATACATATATGCACACCTACGTGTTGTGTAAGCATGTTTGTATAAAATTTGCACATCCATGCACATACACCATGTATGTGTAAAATGTACATAGATGCACCTAAGCATGTAGGTGTCAAATGTGCACACACATATATGGATGTGTATGTACATATGGATCTTTACACACATGTATGTGTAAACACTAAGGTGTATGCTGTGTACCTCAGGTTTAACACTTAGATGTATACATAGACACTCATGCGCTCAGGTGTGCATACAAGTGAGTGCCTGCATGTGAAACTAGCACAGCAGAGCCCTCCTGAAAGCCGCCCATCCTGGGGGCCAGAGGTGATGTTGCCTCCAGCTAAAGACAGAGGTAGATAGTCTGGTGGCGGCGCCCTGTATGCCAACAGTAGAAACACACAGATGGCAAAGGACAAGCCCTTTCCCTTTTGTCTACAATTCCACAAGGAGAAAAACGAGGACGGAAACGTCTTTTTCTCACAAGGGACGAGCCTCTCGGTAGCATTTGGACAAGCTTGATCTTTGGTAGAGGTTAATGCCATGCACCAAATGCATCGATGTCACTGATAATAGCAACACTGTCACAATATCAGGGGTGATTTATTAAACTGGCCATTTAACACACGGACCTCATAAGAATAAAGCTCTTCCTACTGTCAAGTCGTGACGGTATATAGCCTCGATGATATGGTAAATAGATTCTTTCGAATTAGCTTTGTGTTATTTATGCTGCCAGGCAATAGCCTGGAGGGGATATTACGACGTTTGTTCACGTGCGTGTGCGTGTGTGCGTCCGTGGCTAATCTTGCATACCACTGGCTCTATCAGCCTAATAATTTTTTGTACACAGTTATGACTAGGGCTGAACGATTTGGGAAAAATATCTAATCGCCATTTTTCTGACAGATATTGCTATTTGATTTGCGATATAATTTTTGAAAATCCAACTTCATTATTCACTGTATAATACATTTAAAACGTGATGGAGGCTCACCACTTGAGAACATTGAAATATTAATTGCGCTTTATAATATTCCAAGGAGGGGAGTGAAAATATATGAATAGATTCAAAATGTATATTGAAACAAAAAATGGCATAGAACATACACATATAAAGACATATAGAACAATTGTCACAAAGCTTTGACTGTTAATTTAAATAAATAAAAAAAGAATAACGAAAGTAAACAATTCCAGAATATAAGAAAATGTATAAAGTAATTTAAGATAACATGACATTTTGTAAATATTGTGTAAACATTCCTTTCAGTTAACATTATTTTGTCCATTGTTTTTATGAGATTTCGAAAGCCCTCTTTGGACACCGTATTTATTGCCTCCGTGTCTTTGGCGAGGTAATATGTGATGGTGCTTGTTATCTCGAGGTGTCTCCGCGAACGCCGCGAACTCTTGTCATATGGGGTGGCAGCTACAAAAGACTCTGAAATGGTAGTTTGCCTAACTTTATCTGTGGTGGCAGCAGCAGCACCACTTTCCTCAGTCTTCTTCTTCGAACACTCATCGTATAGGTGTTTATGATGGCCTTTCAAGCGCTGGTACAAGTTTGTTGTGTTACCTCGGGTTGTAGCCACTGTTCAACGGCAGGTTTTGCAGAGCATCGTCGTTTGCTGCACATTGTTTTTGGAAAATCCAAAATACTCCCGAGTCCCAAATAATCCAAGTGTCACCCTTCTTTGGCACTAACTCTTCAGGTGCTTCTCCTTCCGCGGCACTGGCAGCCATTTCTAATCTCTTTTCTCTGTATCTGATAGGTGAGTGTGTCTCCTACGTGAGGAGCACTGATTGGTGAGTGTGACTGTCACACAAGAAGGACGACACACAGACTGATTAAGGCGGTCGACAGGCCCACATGAGTTTTTACACCATATACAACTGATTTACGACCGCATCAGAGTCACGAGCGGCAGAATTTATCGCAGTCTAGTTAGTTCAAATCGCGATTCCGATTAGAATTCGATTAATCGTTCAGCCCTAGTTATGACTGTATGGTCATACACACTATGGTTAACAGCATCGAAAGCCTTTTTAAGTCTTAAGACCACTGCTCCCACGGTATAATATTTATCCAAAAGACCTTTTATTTTTTCAATTAGATGGCAGTTTGCCATCTCAGTAGAATGTTTGGTTCTGAATCCAAATGGTTTTTGATGCAGTAACTGATAGGGCTCTAGATGTATTATGAATTGCTCTGCTACAATTTTTTTTCCAGTATCTTGGAGACAACTGGAAGAATGGCAATGGGTCTGTAATTACATGTCAAGTGTGGCTCACTGGATTTAAAGATTGGACTGATGACGGCTGTTTTACAGGTCTCAGGGAAAGTTCTTTCGTTGACAAGTTCACAAGGTGTGTCATTGGTTCAAGTAGTTACATTGTGTATTTATTTTATCAGTGTGGAATCGAGACTGTGGATGTCTTTGGCCTTTGAGTTGTTGAAGTTACTCATAAATTTGCTAACTTTTTTAAGATTAACCTCTTTGATGTAAGATAGATTTTGAGTGTCAAAGACTGGCTTGCTTCTAGTGTCCCCTTTAAATACCTTGTGGGAATCTTACCACAATCAAGCATCCAGGATTTTTCAAAGCCTCTGTTTGACAGTTCATTTGGGTTTGCTGAAGTGCTTTGTGGTGGCCGCAGGATGCCGGGGTGTTATCGGCTCATCCACAAAGCTTGGTTCAGTCCCTCAAACCTTCCTCTGCTCCGTACACAACTCATGAGGGTGCATCAGCATCTTATATGGTCAATTAGATCCGGAGGAATCTTGAACCATAGAAATAAGATTGAACTGTCACACAAGATCACCTTCCCAAATGGCTGCAGTACACCCCACTCCTACACACACACACACACACACACACACACACACAACCCTAATAGCAATACAGTAATGCAGACAACGACATGCTGCTGTGTAGTTGTATACAAGTTGTGTACTTTTGCACAGCTCAGATTAGTCTATTCAAGAAAACCGGATGGATTAAGGTTGGGGTAATATCACGGGGATCGGTGGTTTGAAACCCTGTGTTACCTCCGGCATGGTCGGGCATCCCTACAAACACAATTGACCGTGTCTGCGGGTGGGAGGCTGGATGGGGGTATGTGTCCTGGTCCCTGCACTAGCGCCTCCTCTGGTCAGTTGGGTGCCTGTTCAGGGGGAAGGGAGAACAGCGTGGTCCTCCCACATGCTACGTCCCCCTGGCGAAACTCCTCACTGTCAGGTGAAAAGACCCAGCTGGCAACTCCACATGTATCGGAGGAGGCATGTGGTAGTCTGCAGCCCTCCCCAGATCGGCACTGCTCGGAGGAATGGAATAATTGGCTGGATACAGTGGGGGGGAATTGGGGTAATATCTCCAAATGGGAAAAAAAGGGCACAGTGAGGAAATGAAGATGCCGTTGTAGTGTTTGTTGAGTGCCGTAGACTCAGAATGTCATCGTTATTATTATTATTATTATGTTGAGATTGTTCTGTGGGTTCATTTTCTAGCTGTTATGCTCACAAAATGGAAATTGATTTTACTCTATACCCACCTTCATACTCCCCCGCCCCGAACTAGGTAATGAGGGTCAAGGATGGAACCTGTATCGATTACTGCAGTATACGATTACAGCAAGGAGCAAGCCACTGCTGCTTCCCTATAGGTATCCTATATACACTTACACACACACACACACACACACACACACACACACACACACGCGTTTGATTGTTTCTTCAATACTATAAATCCAGACGCACACTTATAGGTTTTCCAATACCGTATATCTCCGCACACATACACACACACACACACACACACACTGAGGTAGAATCAGCTGCGTCAGCATATGGTATGTGTGACAATAATCCATTCTACTGCCATGTGTGGATTGTGTTTTATGACTGCTGCTCTGGTGGAGTGGTCCTGATCCAGTGGAGACAAGCTTGTTTTTTTTTTTTTATTATTTTCCTCTCTCTCTGTCTCTCTCTCTCTCCCACCCTTTCTTTGCCTATGTGTGTGTGCAAGTATGCCGTGTGTGTGGGTATGTATCTGCATTTAGTATAAAGATGCAACTGCATGCGTCTGGGTTACCTCCGGCTTGATCGGGCGTCTCTACAGACACAACCGGCTGAGTCTGTGGGTGGGAAGGCGGATGTGAATATGTGTTCTGGTCGCTGCAGTAGCGCCTCCTCTGGTCAGTCGGGACGCCTGTTTGGGGGGGATGGGGAACTGGGGGAATAGCGTGATCCTCACACGTGCTACGTCCTCCTGGTGAAACTCCTGACCTTCAGGTGAAAAGAAGCGGCTGGCAACTCCACATGTATTGGAGGAAGCATTTGGTAGTCTGCAGCCCTCCCCTGGCTCAGCAGAGGGGGTGAAGCAGCAACCAGGATGGCTCAGAAAATAAGGTTATTGGCCAAGTACAACTGGGAGAAAAAAAAGGGGGGGGGGACGCAACTGTTCTCTACATATTTTGTTTGAGCCTTTCTGGGCTGTACGTGACTCGTTTGTTGACTCTTGCTATGACAGCTTGTACGCTAACACCAGACGTATGCAGACCAGATTAGCATGGTCTGTCTGTTGAAAGCATGACTAAACAGCCATGTAAATGTGATGTTCTCTCACATTCGCCATACAACGCACATCCACCCCTGCCAAAGTGTCCCTGAGCAAAAGGCTTAAACTAAAGTAGGGTTGGTCATGAATTATTCATCAGGTAAATGAAAAAATTAAATCATATCAAAAATAAGTCATTTGTGTTACAGAAGAGGTTCTCTATGCTGCGGAGCTAATAATGATAAACAGACGACATTCAAGACTTAACCTTTAAGATAAGGGCACGTCAGTATTTTGCTATAAAACGTGGTGGGGGGGGTTGTTCACCTGATTGATTCCATGCAGCCTGAGTTTTACTTGGACTTGCATGTTTTGGTTTTAGCCTATCTCTGCCAGCATATTTGGTTAGAATTCACAATTTTATTCAAATGAATGGTTTTGAAGCACTGGTCCAACTATTAAGTCTGCAGGGTCTGTGTAACGATTATCAGTTCAATTTTCCATATGAAAAATACAGAATTGGAAAATTGAATTCAATTTTCTAAAATTGTATTTTTCGTTCGTCAGATCAATTTATAATTAAGGTTTTGGAGTCGCTTTTCTAATTTTCAATTCAATCAATGTTAGAAAATCAGAGAGTTTCTGCCTCGATTTGCATCTTGGGTTCCCTGAGAGAGCAGGGTCTAAGTGCCCGACTAAGCTTACATCTGATTGGCTGGTGGCAGCCGCTTGTGCTGCTCAACTCAACTTACATGTGATTGGCTGGTGGGGGCCACTTGTCTCACCCATCGTCACACTTGCATTCAGGGATTACATCCAGTCATGGCTGTGTATACATCCCACTGTTTTAGGTGAGTCTCATCAGTTTTTCCCCTATGCACATTTGGTAGAGGCACCAACTCATGAGGGAGACTCGTGCATTTATGTAAATATGCAACAAAAAGTTGTAGATCCCTATATAGTGATTTTCCTGTACTGTCCAGGACGAAAAAGCTAAATACGCTAGTCTATGTAGCTAATGTAATGTACTGTTAGGCTGATCTGTTATCCTGATAAGGGATCGATTGTTTTCCCTGGGCAGTTGTGTCTCTGATTGATTGCCAAGGACTGTCAGTTTCATGTGATGGTGAATAAAGAGAGACAGTGCATCCATAAGCAAGGGACCAAGAGGTTTTTTGTAAATTTTCACAAGCTTAAATACTGAAAACAACATGATGTCAGAAATGGGGGAATCATCACTATACACAATGCAGAGTAAATCAAGTGAGGTCAATTTTATTTGTGTAGCCCAATATCACAAATTACAACTTTGCCTCAAGGGGCTTTACAGCAGCACAACATCCTGTCCTTAGACCCTCACATCAGATAAGGAACAACTCCCTAAAAAAACAACTTAAAAAAAACCCCTTTCACATAGATAAAAAATAGGAAGAAACCTCAGGGAGAGCAACAGAGGAGGGATCTCCCCCCCAAGATGGACAACGTGCAATGGATGTTGTGTTTACACAATTTACAGAACACAACATTGAAAGAGGATAACAGAATTATAATGGAATTATAAAATATATGACGAATATGAGGAGGATACCAAGCAGTGTCCAGAAACAGAAAGTGTTCAGTAACCGTTAAATCAGAAAAGGGGAGAGCATACAAAAGCAGAAAGTGATGATTCTAAAGATACCTTCCTTTTTGTTCTACAATGGGTATTTCTGGAGTTGTAAGCGAACATACAGACATATACTCTTGCTATATATACATATATTAGTGGTGGGACTTGATTAAAAAATGAATCGAATTAATTATGGGCTTTGTAATTAATTAATCGTAATTAATCGCATTTTAATCGCATATCGATATTTGACACCAGAAGCAACATTTTTCAATTCACACAGGTCTTGGTAGATGACTAAATCAATGAATAGACACATACATAAGTTTAAACAACAAAATCCTGTTTGTTTTGTTCAAAACAAGTTTGTTTTGTAAACACAGTCCTTTCTGTAACCCCTGATCTTCTACCACTGAAAGTGGTCTACAGTCCACAGCAATCCGTTTGGCCAGTGAGTTTGTTAATTTATCAGACGTGGACTTACTCATCTTGGCTTTGAACCCCGACATCTGGTGGCGAGTCGGTTGGCGACTCTGCTTGGTTGTACTAGGAGCACTAGCGTTAGCATTAGCTCCGGTGTTGGTACTAGCTGCAACATGTTTCGCATTTAGGTGGTACCGGAGGCTTGAATAACTGCGGTGGAATGCAAACTCTTTGTTGCAGAGTCTGCACACAACAGTGCTCTTATCTAGGCTTCCATCCGACCGGTTTTTAAACGTAAATTTCCCATCCACAGAGCTAAGCAACGCGGTGTCATCCTTGTCGTCCATCACATCTGTTGTTAGCATACTAACTTGTTAGCCTGACCTACTCCGCCTTCCGCTTGACTGACGTCACTCGGTGCATCGGTATAATCCGTATGCCAGAAACGAGTGCACTGAGAAGCGTTCCGTGTTGACTGGAGTGTAAATTAAAATGCGTAAATTTTTTTTAACGTCGTTATTTTTCTTATAATTAATTATCGAATTAACGTGTTAAAGTCCCAGCCCTAATATATATATATATATATATATATATATATATATATATATATATATATATACACACATATACATATACACTGATGGGGACAATATCTAAGCTTTTACTGGCTGCTTGGTCATGTAATGAAATGGGATTTTCATTTTCATGCTGTAGTGGTAAGGTCTAGTAGGTATACACTCTATTTGGGCTAAACCAAACGCACACACACACAAACACACACGGAGTGGTTCCCTTCATATCAGCAGGTTGAATCAAGTCAATTTTATTTGTATAGCCCATTATAACATCACAAATTACAAATGTTCCTTGGTGGGCTTTAAAGCAATACAACATCCTGTCCTTAGACCCTTGCATCGGATAAGGTGAGGCAAATTTATTTATATAGCACATTTCAGCATCAAGGTGATTCAAGTGCTTTACATAAAATATAAAAGACATTAAGAGAAGCAACATAAAGCAAACAATTAAAAATGAAAAACCAATAAAAAGAGAATAAAAGTTACAGTGCAGTGTTAGATGAAAACTAAAAATATGTGTATAAGGAACAACTCCCTAAATAACAGGGAGGAAAAAATGGGAAGAAACCTCAGGAAGAGCAACAGAGGAGGGATCTCTCTCCCAAGACGGATAACGTGCAATGGATGTTGTGTTTACACAATTTATACAATACCAACACTGAAAGAGGATAACTATAATGGAATTTAAAAATATGTAAAGAATATGATGAGGACGATGCCAAGCTGTGTCCAGATGCCACCGGAACGGCCCAGGACCCAAGCCATTCGACCACCATCACCATGTAGACCTGACAGGAGGATAGACTACACATGCACACAGGGGAGACTCACATCACACCATTCACATACACGGGGGAAGAGAAAGGAGAAGACATTCAAAGGGAGAGAAAAGACATACTATGAGAGAAGAGAACAGTTTGCAATAGTCAATCTATATAATCTTGTCGGCAACAGAGTGGTTTGTAAATTCATTGAGACAGAAACTGACCCACTATGCAGTACAGGTTGTGAAGCAGTCAACTTAAAGGCAGCCAATTGTAGGTTAAGGCAAAAAGATGAGTTTTAAGTTTGGATTTAAAGGACTAAACAGACTGATTGTTTGACGGCGAGAGGCAGGTTATTCCACAAGAACGGGGCCCGATAGGAAAAGGCCCTGCTGCCACCAGCTGACTTCTTTTTAACTTTGGGTACACATAGGAGCCCTGTATTTTGAGAGTGAAGAGCTCGAGATGGACTATATGGTTTAAGGAGATCAGACGGATAAGATGGGGCAAGCCCATTTAGGATTTTAAAAGTCAGCAGAAGCACCTTGTATTCTGATCTAACATGGCTAGGAAACCAATGAAGGGAGGCAAGAATTGGTGTAATATGGTCAAATTCTCTAAATTTAGTTAGCAATATCACACATTCAAGTTACTGGCACCTGTGTTAGCCCTGTGATGGCCTGGCGGCCTGTCCAGGGTGTCTCCCCGCCTGCTGCCCAATGACTGTTGGGATGGGCTGTAGCATCCCGTGACCCCAGTTGGGATAAGCAGCTTGGATAATGGATGGATAATGGATTGATGGAAAGTTAGGATTCTAACTGCAGCATTCTGAACCATTCGAAGACTTTTAGTACGAACATGTGGCAGACCTGAAGACAGAACATTACAGTAATCAAGTCTGAATGAAACAAATGCATGTATTCCCAATTTGGGAAACTTCTCAAAGTATGGCCAGTCACAGCAGAAAGTCAGTCAGGGTTTTGTTTAACCCTGCTGGAGGTTTTTCATTTTTTGAGGGTACACTGCAGAGGAACAGGGAAGTGTGTGTAAGGTGTGTTGTGTATGTGTTGTGAATGAAGGATCACAGTCCATGGTTATGCAAATTGAAAAGGTGAGGTTGTAGCAATGGGAGGTTTGCAAATTGAGCTCCTAATGCTGAACGTTTTTAATAATGCAGATCTTAGAAGGGACCCCCGAGCTGCTTTCACAACATCTAGTTTGTGGTTAGTGTTTTATTTTAAGTGGGTTTTTGGGTTTGATCCTCGACCTTCCATCTTTGATTTGGCACATCTTCTGTATTCCTTTTTTTTCTCCCATGTTTTCTGGCTTCCTCCCGCGTCCAAAGACATGAATATTAAGTCAACTAAATTCCTCATAGATATAAACTGTGTTGAGTCATTTGGTGTTTTGTTTTGTATTATTTCAGCTCATTATATCTCGTCCAGCTTCTTTTCCCCCACCAACTGTTTTGGTTTCATGTTGATGTCACGACGCTACCAGATAAGTGGCGCATCGCCGGGCAGATGTAGGATGCTCTGTAGAGATTTTTGAGGTGTTGCTCATCTTCAACTCTGCGAGCTTGTATGAGTCATGTGTTACCCAGAAAAACACGTTTACATGTTCTTAGATGTATCTAGGCAAGAGCACATTAAAGACTTAAGCCACACAACACCGAAGTCTCAACAGAAGTTGGTTCACTCGGGTGCTATTTTGGAAATGCTGCCCGAGTGCTATGTTCCTGATCAACAAGACTAGACCTCTTATCTTTTACAATGGGGAGTCTGAAATTATGAGACATCATTTGCATTTCATATTTAGGAATGATTGGCAAATTGTTGACAATACAGTATTAAAGTATTAGCCAAAGGACTCTGTTTTCATAGAAATAACGTTTTTTTTGCCACTTTACTGATGCTTCTACGCGTGCACTATCCACTGCCTCATTGATTTTTGTATGTGATCTGTGGTAAATAACAGAACTGTGGCTGTGTGAATTTGAATGTGTGATTGGTTGATTTTCTTATGAGATGCAGACTAAGGTGCTTCTATTGGCCTGTTTTCTAACATCATGACATCACGTGGTCTTACGTTGACGTTGCCGCCATATTTGGCGTTTCATATTGTCCCATTGTAAACTGATAGAGTGCTAAGTCTCTACTGTCACTTAAACTGTTTCTGACACCGCGAACCACTCAAACAGCAGATCTCAGTTGAGCAGATGGTTAAGAAAGTGTTTTCTGGATACTTTATCTCCAGGTTGCATAAGAAAGGGCAATGCCGCAATCATCAAAGAAGGACAAATCTACATTTTGTTAAAAAAAACAACAACATTTTCAGGTTTTTCTTCTTTGCAGTATAAAAGAGTAATTTCACCAGATATATGCAGCTTTTAACTTTAAAAACTAAATTTAAAAAATTCGGGTGGGGGCGTCCGGGTGGTGTGGCCGTCTATTCCAATGCCTACCAATACGGGGATTGCTGGTTCGAATCCCCGTGTTACCTCCGGCTTGGTCGGGTGTCCCTCTTGACACAACTGGCCGTGTCTGCAGGTGGGAAGCCAGATGTGGGTATGGGTCCTGGTCGCTGCACTAGCGCCTCCTCTGGTCGGCCGAGGCGCCTGTTCAGGGGAGAGGGGGAGGGGGAACTGGGGGGAATAGCATGATCCTCCCACACGGTATGTCCCCTTGGCGAAAAGAAGTGGCTGGCGACTCCACATGTATTGGAGGAGGCATGTGGTAGTCTGCAGCCCTCCCCGGATTGGCAGAGTGGGTGGAGCAGTGGTTAATGTTATCTGTAGACGTGATCGGTGGTTAATGTTATCTGTACACAGACATGTTAATGTTATCTGTAGACATGTTAATGTTATCTGTAGACATGTGATCTGTGGTTAATGTTATCTGTAGGCATGTGATCTGTGGTTAGTGGCCCTTTCATCGTCATTTCTATGCATGCCAGAGTTATCTTTCTGTCACTTTTGTTATTTTTAAAAATTTTTTATTTTATTTTAATTTTAATTATTTTATTAATCCCCGCGGTGAAATTCTTCCTCTGCATTTAACCCACCCTAGCTGTGTAGCTAGGAGCAGTGGGCAGCCGCCATGCAGCTCCCATCACTTTTGTTATGGCAGTAATTAATGTACTATGAGCTGATAGTGAACGTGATAGTGCTTTTACACACACACACACACACACACACACACACACCACATACGATAATATATGTAGTTTTATATATATATAAATATATATATATATAACTTTGCTAAAAGAAACACTCAACAGTAGAGAACGTGCTCAACAAATAAGGAGCAAAATAATGCAGTGAGTCAAGTAAATTCTTTATGAGACAGTCCAAGCCTGTTTCATGCCACAAGCAATCATCAGCTGTATATCCATCCATTATCCAAACCGCTTATCCTGCTCTCGGGGTCATGGGGATGCTGGAGCCTATCCCAGCAGTCAATGGGCGGCAGGCGGGGAGACACCCTGGACAAGGCCACCAGGCCATCACAGGGCCCACACACACACCTAGGGACAATTTAGTACGGCCGATTCACCTGACCTGCATGTCTTTGGACTGTGGGTAATTTCATAATAAACATAATGCCAGTGTGTGTCAGCCCTGTGATGGCCTGGTGGCCTGTCCAGGGTGTCTCCTTGCCTGCCGCCCAATGACTGCTGTGATAGGCTCCTGCATCCCCGCAACCCTGAGAGCAGGATAAGCGGTTTGGATAATGGATGGATGGATGGATACATACACACACACACACACACACATATATATATATAAGCCAATAAAAGCACTATCATTTTGTCTACCAAGCATTTAAGTTCCCTACTCTCCATGAAAAAACAAAAAAAACAAACCTGGTTTGTGTCTTTCATTTTGACCAACTGATTTTTTGCAAAAATCTTAACTTACTATACCTGCATGTTCCCCAGATTGTAGTTCATGCACAAACAAGTGAGACTTTGGTCTTGTATAAAAATGTCAAGGTGAAAGGAACTTTTCAAAGGCTGATTTCAGTGATGTCATTCTTTAAGGTCAAAAATGTAGGGTCTTTTTTCTTCCTCTTTGATTTACATTTACTGCTCATTGTAGCCAGGCAGAATGTTCTGGGATGAAAACCAGGCATTTCACACAGCTTGGGGGTACACACCATCCATTAGTCTAACCCTGGACCTGGTTTTACAGACATATTTAACGATGTTTTGGCCAGGCTATGATGAATGAGCCTTGCTCCACCTGCACACACATACACACACACACACACACACACACTCTCTCCTACTATGACTAGAGGCACATTTGGGCCTGTAATATCTGCCTGAATAATGCAGTGCACTTTCAATGCATGCAATCATTTTTTTTGCCCATTCAAGGCCTCAACAATTGACGCTGCCTGAATGGAAGATATGAAAACGCTGCTGAATATCCCCATTCTCTTCTTTCAGTATCTCTCTCTCTCTCTCTCTCTCTCTCTCTCTCTCTCTCTCTCTGCCCCTCCCTCTCATCCATTTTCTGTAACTCCTCTCCTCCTCCTCCCACTCTGCTCATTGGATGGTGCTGTGACTGTACTGTACTTTATTACTTGACACACACACTCTGTCTCTCTCTTCCCCTCTTTCTCTCTCTCTCTCTCTCTCTCTCTCTCTCGCTCTCGCTCTCGCTCTCGCTCTCTCTCAATTCAATTCAATTCAATGATGCTATATTGGCATGACTGCATTAATTACAGTGCTGCCAAAGCAAAACAGGTCAACAGAATACTAAAAAAAAAGAAAGAAAAAAAAGACACACACACTTACAAAAGGAATACATAGATCTGGCAGAAACATAGAACAGCAACTGACAGTAATTGACCTGCTGTACAGTGACCACATATTCTTTGCACTTTTGGTAGCCAAGATGTGTTGTGTGTCTGCCCTTTTCAATGGCTAGACTGTGGTCACTGAGCCTGTACGTGGCAAGGATGTGTCTCTGCTGACTATCTCTGACAGTGGAGAGATATAGTCAGTCAGTTTGTATTCTCTTTTTAGGGCCTGATAATGTTCTAATTTGTGTTGTAATTTGGTTTGTATGTCCTAATGTTCCAAATATGAGTTTTTGCATTTTTTGATGTGGTTTACTCTAATTTGTGGTTGGTTAGCAGTGCTAGTCTGAAACTCATCTATGTTAGTGGTTACGGGGTTAGTTAGTTTCACAACCAGCTGACTGAGGGGATTCTTACTTAGCTCTTTGATTTGGAATACTTTAAATTGCAGTGTGTCGTGGGGACTTGATTTAAGGTGCATCCAGAATTTAAGTGATCTTTTTTGGATCTTTATTATCAATGGGAAACTGCCTAATTCTGCCCTGCATGCATTTGTTGGTGTTTTCCTTTGTACGTTTAGCAATTTTCGACAGAATTCTGCATGCAGGGCATCTATTGGATGTTTGTCCCATCTAGTGTAGTGTTGCTGACTGAGTGGACCCCATACTTCACTTCCATATACTGCAATGGGCAGGATGACACTGTCAGAGATTTTGGACCAGATTTTAATTGGAATGTCTATTTTATAGACTTTTCTTTTTATTGCAAAGAAAGCTCTTCGGGCTTTCTCTTTAAGTGCATTCACTGCCAGACTAAAGCTTCCCGAGGCACTGATTTTCAGTCCCAGGTAATCATAATTTAACGTGTGCTCTAGGGCGGTGTTACCTAGAGTAAATAGGTGTCTACTTTCCTGACACCTGGGCTTCTTCTGGAAGATCATCATTTTTGTCTTTTTGAAGTTTACTGTCAGGGCCCAGTTCTCTAGCAGATCCAGATGCTGCTGTAGACCCTGTTCTGTGGGTGACAGCAGCACCAGGTCACCTGCATGGAGCAAGAATTTAACTTCTGTGTTGTTTAGGGTGAGGCCAGGGGCTGCAGATTGTTCCAGTGACACCGCTAACTCAGTGATGTAGATATTGAACAGGGTTGGACTCAAACTGCAGCCCTGTCTCACCCCTCGCCCTTGAGTGAAGTATTCTGTTCTTTTGTCGCCGAGTTTTGCTCCGTACTTATTTTCCAAATATATAGATTTGATTATGTCAAACACTTTACCCCCTACGCCACTTTGGATGATTTTATAATATAAGCCGTCGTGCCAGATAGAATCAAATGCTTTCAATGAAGCATGCAAATATTTTTCCTTTATTTTTTTGGTGAACATGCTGATTAATTAGGGTCTGTGGGGTGTAGATGTGATCTATAGTGCGGTGATTTGGTAGAAAGCAATCTGGCTCTTGCTCAAGACAATGTGTTGGGTAAGGAAGGCCTGTATTCGGGCGTTAAGAATACAGAAGAAGACCTTCCCTAGGTTACTGCTCACATAGATGCCTCGGTAGTTATTGGGGTCAAATTTATCTCCACTTTTTTATATTGGGGGTATAAGCCCCCTATTCCAGGTGTCAGGCAGCCAGCTTATAGAACCAGGTTGAACAGTTTAAGCAGGGCCCTCTGCAGCTCAAGAGAGCTGTGTTTGAGCATTTCAGTCCTGATGCTGTCAGGGCCACAGGCTTTTTTTGGTTTGAGACTTTGGAGTTTGTCTGTTAGTTCTTCCTGTGAAATTTGGTAGTCAGATGGGTTCTGATTGTTTATATATATATATATATATATATATATATATATATATATATATATATATATATATATATATATATATATATATATAGATTCCAGTATTTCCAGCTCTTCTTTTATATGTTTTTGTTCAGTTGAGAGGTCTTCTGGTAGTATTTCTTTGTATAGGTTTTCAAAATATTTTTTCCAGATGTCTCCATTTTGAATGGCTAGTTCCTGGGATTGTTTGGAATTCAAATTGTTCCATTTTTCCCAGAACTGATTTTTATTTAAAGACTCTTCAGTGTCTTGAAGAGTTTTGTTCTAGTGAGCTTGCTTTTTCCGTTTTAAAATTTGTTTATATTCTTGAGTATCTTACAGTATTTTTGTCTTAATTCTCCCCCTCTTTCTCTGTCTCTCTCTCTCACCCCCTCTTTCTCTGTCTCTCTCCCCCTCTTTCGCTCTCTCTCTCCCCCCTTTCTCTGTCTCTGTCTCCCCCCTCTTTCTCTGTCTCTCTCTCCCCCTCCCTCTTTCTGTCTCTCTCTCGCCCTTTCTCTATCTCTCTTCCCCCTTTCTCTCTGTCTGTCTCTCCCCCTCTTTTTCTGTCTCTCTCTCCCCTCTTTTTCTCTCTTTCTCTGCCCCCCCCCCCACGTGTGATGCTCTCAAGCTATGGGTATTAGCTTGTTTTGCTGTCTTTTCACCAAAGCGACAGTTATCCCCTTTTTTGTCATCAGTTGAGGTTCTCTCCCTTTATACTCTGAATTGAGCTATTTTCTTAAACCACACACACACACAGACACACACAGACACACACACACACACACACACACACACACACACACACACACACACAAACATAAACCCAGCATCTGTTTCCCCTCACTCCGAAGCCTTTTCACATTCAGAGAAGTAACATAAACAAGCATGTAGAGGAGTGGGATGAAGGAAAACGAGGAGGGAGAGAGGAAGAGGAGAGGGGAGGGCAAGTATGACTTCAGTCAAACCTTCTGGGTTTCAAGCACTGACATTAGCAAAGGGATGTTTGGAAAGAGCCAGCCAATCTGGAAAGAGGGCGACATATATATACGACATATAGACCTGACCTGGCCAGACCTGGCCATCACCATTGACAACACCGTGGTGATGCCAACTCGGACTGCGAGGAATCTGGGTGTGATCCTGGACAACCAACTGTCGTTTGCTGAAAACGTTGCATCGGTTGCTCGCTCCTGCAGATTTGCCCTCTATAACATCAGGAGGATTTGCCCATTCCTCACCGACAAGATGGCACAGGTGCTCATCCAGGTTCTGGTCATCTCCCGGCTGGACTACGGCAGCTCCCTCCTTGCTGGCGCCCCAGCGTCAGCCATCAGATCTCTGGAGCTTGTTCAGAAAGCTGCAGCTCGTCTGGTGTTCAACCACCCTAAGTTCTCCCACACAACTCCCCTTCTCATGTCCCTACACTGGCTCCCAGGAGCTGCTCGCATCCAGTTTAAGACTCTGGTGCTAGCCTACAGGGCAGTGAAAGGGACAGCTCCTTCCTATCTCCAGGCCATGGTCAAGCCCTACACCACCACTGCCGATCGACCCGGTCACGGCTCTTTTCTGTCCTGGCCCACGGTGGTGGAATGAACTCCCCACTGATATCAGGACAGCGGAGTCGCTGCCCATCTTTCGGCGCAGGTTGAAAACTCACCTCTTCAAGAACTACTACCCTGTTACTTGTTCTTAGCACTTATTGTATTCACTCATTAAAAAAAAAACTTTTACTTCAGCACTGGTTTT